>NC_039260.1:14872042-15172042 GCF_003368295.1 Carassius auratus | reverse complement strand
TATGCCATGCTGAGTAGCTTAGTGTGTGTGTTCAGGTGTTTTGTAAGCATTACTCTTTTGTGCCACAGTTTCACTGTGTCCCTGAACGTGTCGTTGTCTATTTAAACAAACAAAAGCGGTCTTCTTTATCCATTACCACTGCTCCCTACAAGCAGAGTACGAGGTTTGTGTAGAGCATCAACTCCCAGTGGGGCAACATCCAAGTTACTCAAAAAAAAAATTCCCCATTCACACTCGCAACCACTCGCGCCCCATGTTTGTGGCTGAAGGCAAATTATTATAATTGATGGATGGACATCTATGCTTGTGAAAAGACATCAGCAATCCGGCGCAGAGAAAAGAATACAAAAGACAGTAAAAAACTTGCATAAAGTTGCCTTGACGTTGGACGTACAATATTCCCAAATTTAGTGACCATCTCTAAAGTTGCATGATATAATGGTATACACTTTTCTAACATCAATAGCATTTGAGAATCACTTAACAGTCATAAAAACAACTGTAAACTGTTCATCTCGGTGTCACCTATAATGCACACCTTTTAAATGTTTTATATTTATTAAAATAAACTGTAAATCATATGTAAATTTTGCTACTTTTTTTCACACCGAACGGGGTCGAATTCAAATTTAAAGCTTAAAAGCATTTGATGAGAATGACTTAACAGTTGTAAAAGCAACTGTAAAGTGTTCATTTAGGTGTCATCTACACCTTATACATTTTTAATAATTATTAAAAAAAAAAAATTCAAATAGTTTGTTAAAGGTAAAAATGTGATGACCGTGCATCACTTTCAGGCACATTCATAATCCCGTGGAACTTTTTTGCACTTTCCATGTTCCCATCGAAAATTTGCAATATTTTTAACAAGAAATATATACAGTATTGTTCAAAATAATAGCAGTACAATGTGACTAACCAGAATAATCAAGGTTTTTCGTATATTTTTTTATTGCTACGTGGCAAACAAGTTACCAGTAGGTTCAGTAGATTCTCAGAAAACAAATGAGACCCAGCATTCATGATATGCACGCTCTTAAGGCTGTGCAATTGGGCAATTAGTTGAATTAGTTGAAAGGGGTGTGTTCAAAAAAATAGCAGTGTGGCATTCAATCACTGAGGTCATCAATTTTGTGAAGAAACAGGTGTGAATCAGGTGGCCCCTATTTAAGGATGAAGCCAACACTTGTTGAACATGCATTTGAAAGCTGAGGAAAATGGGTCGTTTAAGACATTGTTCAGAAGAACAGCGTACTTTGATTAAAAAGTTGATTAGAGAGGGGGAAACCTATAAAGAGGTGCAAAAAATGATAGGCTGTTCAGCTAAAATGATCTTCAATGCCTTAAAATGGAGAGCAAAACCAGAGAGACGTGGAAGAAAACGGAAGACAACCATCAAAATGGATAGAAGAATAAACAGAATGGCAAAGGCTCAGCCAATGTTCACCTCCAGGATGATCAAAGACAGTCTGGAGTTACCTGTAAGTACTGTGACAGTTAGAAGACGTCTGTGTGAAGCTAATCTATTTTCAAGAATCCCCCGCAAAGTCCCTCTGTTAAAAAAAAGGCATGTGCAGAAGAGGTTACAATTTGCCAAAGAACACATCAACTGGCCTAAAGAGAAATGGAGGAACATTTTGTGGACTGATGAGAGTAAAATTGTTCTTTTTGGGTCCAAGGGCCACAGTCAGTTTGTGAGACGACCCCCAAACTCTGAATTCAAGCCACAGTACACAGTGAAGACAGTGAAGCATGGAGGTGCAAGCATCATGATATGGGCATGTTTCTCCTACTATGGTGTTGGGCCTATTTATCGCATACCAGGGATCATGGATCAGTTTGCATATGTTAAAATACTTGAAGAGGTCATGTTGCCCTATGCTGAAGAGGACATGCCCTTGAAATGGTTGTTTCAACAAGACAATGACCCAAAACACACTAGTAAACGGGCAAAGTCTTGGTTCCAAACCAACAAAATTAATGTTATGGAGTGGCCAGCCCAATCTCCAGACCTTAATCCAATTGAGAACTTGTGGGGTGATATCAAAAATGCTGTTTCTGAAGCAAAACCAAGAAATGTGAATGAATTGTGGAATGTTGTTAAAGAATCATGGAGTGGAATGTCAGCTGAGAGGTGCCACAAGTTGGTTGACTCCATGCCACACAGATGTCAAGCAGTTTTAAAAAACCGTGGTCATACAACTAAATATTAGTTTAGTGATTCACAGGATTGCTAAATCCCAGAAAAAAAAAAATGTTTGTACAAAATAGTTTTGAGTTTGTACAGTCAAAGGTAGACACTGCTATTTTTTTGAACACACCCCTTTCAACTAATTGCCCAATTGCACAGCCTTAAGAGCGTGCATATCATGAATGCTGGGTCTTGTTTGTTTTCTGACAATCTACTGAACCTACTGGTAACTTGTTTGCCACGTAGCAATAAAAAATATACTAAAAACCTTGATTATTCTGGTTAGTCACATTGTACTGCTATTATTTTGAACAATACTGTATAAAAAAAAACAAATAAATAATTGTTCTTGCAGCCATGGTAACTGGAAAATAATCATGGTTTTGTTTCTTCAATTAATAATTTACAGAAAAGTTTTAAGATCTTTTTTTTATTGGTTATAAAAACAGGCCTAAGCCATCAATATACCTAAAATGCTTTACACAAAAACAATGGGGCAATAATGATTGGTTAATAACACTGTAAAAATACAAAATGTAGGCTTATACAAAATAAACAATTTATGTACATTTTATTACAATTTCTTTTCACGCAAGTTCAATAAACATAAAGTAAATTATTCGACAATCGAAAAGGAGCTTTAGCATTGCTTATGGCTCTGCAATATTTTGATGTATATATTGGGTCTATTAATTGTCCAGTTGCTGTGTTTACAGATCATAATCCTCTGTGTTTTCCTGTCACGTATGTACAACCAGAATCAACGTTGAATGCGTTGGTCTCTGATTGTGCAGGTTTATAATTTGGTAATCAAGCACAAGAAAGGTGTGGAGAATGTGAACGCTGATGCTCTATCTAGAACATAATTATGTTAACCTGTTAACCAGACCCCCATTATGGTATTCACAGCTGAAAGTGCCCTACCAAACTTAAACTTGTAACAGTTCCTTACTTCAGTGTGTTTTACACGTCTTTGGAAAGAAGACTCTTTGGGCTGTACTTTCTATCAACCAGTTGATAATACTCAAAAATATTATAGATATATAAAAAGTTATAGACACTGAAGTGTCTTGAAATTTGTTTTTATAAAAGTACATGAAATAAGTCCTGGAGCAATCTAGAAAAGTAATGGGTTGAAAGTCAAATGTCTCATGAGTTTCAAATCTGAAGAAGATGCCATGAAAAATGAGATTCCTGCAACCATTTTTCTAAGACTATGTCTAGTCCCCCCCCCCCCCCCCCCCAAATATATATATAAAAAATTATTTACAAACTGTATTGAAGGGTTCTAGAAACTATTTTAGTCATTAAACATACAACTGCACATTTTTTTCTATTATAAAACAATAGACAGAAACTTAAACATCATATAAGTGATTTATTTGAGCACTAGAAAGATACAATAAGAAAATTTGAATAAGAAAATGTATGAGAAATTTGAATAAGAAACTGTATGCCAATTACAGTACATCCTGAGATTGCTAGAAATGCAGCATTTACAATGAATTATGGTCATATTGTCAATTATCACGTGCTGATGGCCAGTTATAGAGATGGTAATCATAAATGTGCCATAAAGTCAATAAATCACACTATTCATATAGATGGCGTTCACATTGATAGCCGTGATTACACAGTATTAGCGAGCTGATTTGCACTCAAACAGATGGGAATCATGAAGATACATGCACATTCAACATATAACACACTCACGCATATATAAAAAAAATGTTGAATAATAAAAAAAATAGAGAAAGGCGATCGCTAAGTACCGCCTCCATCAGATGACAGGTGCATCAGAGCGTGCGTCATGAACACCAGAATTCTAATAAACAAACTGCCTATCTTTCACTTTTTTTTGGTGGATCATCTGATTCTGTTTGTGACACTGTATGCTACAAAACCATGCCATGTTTTAAAGTCAAGTCACCTTTATTTATATAGCGCTTTATACAAAATACATTGCATCAAAGCAACTGAACAACATTCATTAGGAAAACAGTGCGTCAATAATGTAAAATGAAAGTTAAAGGCAGTTCATCATTGAATTCAATGATGTCATCTCTGTTCAGTTTAAATAGTGTCTATGCATTTATTTGCAATCAAGTCAATGATATTGGTATAGATAAAGTGACCCCAACTAAGCAAGCCAGAGGCAACAGCGGCAAGGAACCGAAACTCCATCGGTGACAGAATGGAGAAATAAACCTTGGGAGAAACCAGGCTCAGTTGGGGGGCCAGTTCTCCTCTGACCAGACGAAACCAGCAGTTCAATTCCAGGCTGCAGCAAAGTCCGATTGTACAGAAGAATCATCTGTACCTGTGGTCTTGTCCTGGTGGTCATCTGAGACGAGGTCTCTGCAGGGGATCTGTATCTTGGGCTCTAGTTGTCCTGGTCTCCGCTGTCTTTCAGGGATGTAGAGGTCCTTTCTAGGTGCCGATCCACCATCTTGTCTGGATACGTACTAAATGCTGGTTACTGCAGTAACCCTCTGATCTGAATACAGACTGGATCTGGTGGCTACGGTGACATCGGAATAAGAGAGAAACAGACTAATATTAGCATAGATGGCATTCTTCTAATGATGTAGCAAGTACATCGGGTGTTATGGGAAGTGTTCCTGGTTCACCTAATAAATGCAGCCTAAAAATCCTTTAACGGATTTGGATATTAAAAGCATATTAGTATGTTATGTGTAAGCCAGGTTAAAGAGTTGGGTCGTTAATCTAGATTTAAACTGCAAGAGTGTGTTTGCCTCCCGAACAATGTAAGGTAGGTCATTCCAGAGTTTAGGCGGCAAATAGGAAAAGGATCTGCCGCCCGCAGTTGATTTTGATATTCTAGGGATTATCAAATTGAGTTTTTAGAACATAGCGGACGTAGAGGATTGTAATGTAAAAGGAGCTCATTCAAATACTGAGGTGCTAAACCATTCAGGGCTTTATAAGTAATAAGCAATATTTTAAAATCTATACGATGTTTGATAGGGAGCCAGTGCAGTGTTGACAGGACCGGGTGGTCATACTTCCTGGTTCTAGTAAGAACTCTTGCTGCTGCATTTTGGACTAGCTGTATTTTGTTTACTAAGCGTGCAGAAAAACCACCCAATAAAGCATTACAATAATCTAACATTGAGGTCATAAATGCACGGATTAACATTTCTGCATTTTACATTTAGACCATAGGCCGTAATTTAGATATGTTTTTGAGATGGAAAAATGCAGTTTCACAAATGCTAGAAACGTGGCTTTCTAAGGAAAGATTGCGATCAAATAGCACACCTAGGTTCCTAACTGAAGACGAAGAATTGACAGAGCAGCCATCAAGTTTTAGAGGTGTTAATAGGACCTAAAAACTCTGCTTGTAATAACCTAGGACAGTGGTTCCCAAACCTGTCCTGGCGTACCCCCAACACTGCACGTTTTCTTTGTCTCCCTAATTAAACACATCTGATTCAACTCATCAGCTCATTATCACATGGGTTAATGAGCTGATGAGTTGAATCAGATGTGTTTAATTAGGGAGACAAAGAAAATGTGCAGTGTTGGGGGTACGCCAGGACAGGTTTGGGAACCACTGACCTAGGACACTGTCTGTTTTTTTTTTTTTTTCAGAATTTAGAAGTAATTACTCGTCATCCAATTTTTTTATATCGACTATGCATTCCATTAGTTTTTCAAATTGGTGTGTTTCGAACCTACAGTAAAAAGTCCACAGGAGGAGAAGGTTTGCATCAACAACAATAATAATAATAATATTAATAAAAACACTTCGGATTGAAGAAACAAGGGAAACTGGTTTTCCATAAATATGGGGTTTTATTTTACCAATTGAATTAACCCAAAAAGATATAACAGATACAAACTACTACAACGAGGAAAGAAAGAGCAAACACATTCATATTTACAACCTTCTCTTCAGAGAGAGTAAACCCCAAACATGAGGATTGAACTTATTACACGCTACTGCAGGAACTCCACGAATGCCCCTTCAGTATCAACCAGCTCTAGTAAGCTGTATGCATCTAGACATCTGCTCTCCACCCGCTTCACAAACTTCTGCCTGTTCTTTTCCCTTTTTACCAGCTCTCGCTCTCCTGCTGATTGTCAACAGGTATTCCTCTAATTAATTGCCAACTGAAAACCGGTGTGCACACAGGACCTGCGAGAGACAGACAAGCAGCAGTACATCTAGGCAGAAATACACACACAAATACGACCTAAGGGCCGTAACACCCCCCCCCCCCAATAAAATCAAACTAGAAGTTTGACTAAGTTACCTCACCCATGAGCCAAGGCATCGGCTATCACATTGTCAGCTCCCTTTTTATGACGGATCTCCAAGTTGTAACCCTGGTTGTGGTTATACAACTGGGACAAGAAAACCAGAGGGTCATGATCTGTAAATACAACAACTGGAGAGGCGTTATAGCCAATATAGACTTCAAAATGCTGCAAAGCGAGCAGCAATGCAAGGGTCTCTTTCTCTATAGGAGAGTAGTTTATTTGAGGTTTCTTAAACTTGACAGAGAAGTAGCTAACTGGGTAACAAACATCTCCTTCTCCATCCTACAGCAACACAGCACCAGTGCCAGTAGCATCAACTTCAAGCTTAAAGGGGAGAGAGAAAATTGGCGCAGCCAGGACAGGGGCACAACAGAGGAGAGATTTCACTGCTTTAAAAGCATGTTGACACTCATCCGTCCACACAAATGGGACATCGGGACTACATAAACTAGTCAGGGGGACAATGACTACGGAGAAGTTTCTGCAAAAACATCTGTAATATCCAGCCATACCAAGAAAACGACAGAGCTCACGTCTAGTCTATGCTAGCACCGCAGTAACCTTGGCGTCAAAAGGACAGACCTGGCCCACCTGTTTACCCAAGTACATCACAGTGGCCTTTCCAAACTCGCACTTCGCTAAGTTTAGTGTCAGTGATGCTGCCGCCAACCTCTGAAACGCCTCAGCCAAAATCAACATGTGACTAGTCCAGTCATCGGTGTACACTACCACATCATCTAGGTAGACATTGCAGTTAGGTATAGTCCCTAATACTATCCACATCATGCGTTGGAACGTTGCCGGTGCATTTCTCAACACAAAGGCCATAACCGTATACTGCATGAAGTGATCAGGGGTAACAAACGCAGAGATATCTGATGCCCGAGAGGTTAGTGACACCTGCCAGTACCCCTTCAGTAGATCTAACTTAGTGATGTACTCCGCGGGACCAATCAATGTAGTCCTCCATCCTGTGCAAAGGGAACGAGTCTGGGACTGTCACTGCATTAACCTTATGAAAATCTGTGCAGAACCACAGCGTACCATCAGATTTAAAAGTAAACATGGGGAACTCCACGGGCTACAACTAGATCTGGCTAACCCATTTCATATTAAGTAGTCGACTTCCTCTTTCATCATCTCTCTCTTAACCAGCGGACAACGATAGGCATGCTGCTTTATTGGTTCTACTATCCCAATGTTGATATTGTGCTGCAGTACAGTGGGCTGGGATGGCACATAACTAAACAGAGAGAGATGAGAAGTTATTAACAACATTACATCACGTTTCTCCGGCGAGAGGTATGACAAATATGCCTCTAGGTCAGACAAGAGCTCCGAATTGGGCAACCTAACGCCCTGATGACCTTCACCGAGCCCTGCAAACCCATCATCAAGCTCCCCCCCAACATAAACCAAAAAAGCAATGGTGTTGCCTGGAGCAAAGGTCTCTGGAGTTTCTTCCTGCTTCTCCTGATCCACATCTCTGGAGTAATGGGGCTTCAACATATTAATGTGACACAGACATTTCTTTCTTTTACGGTCAGGTGTGTAAATGATGTAATCAGTTTCAGACACTTTACTATCAACCACATAGGGTCCTGAAAACAGAGCAGTAAGGGCAGCGCCAAGCACAGGCAATAACACCAACACTTGTTCACCTGGTTTAAATTGCCTTTTAACCGTTTTTCTGTCGAATCGCTGCTTCATGCCTTCTTGGGACAGAGCCAAAGCCCTCTTTACCATGGAGGTGGCACGGTGCAACCGCCCTCGATTCTGGGATACAAAATCCAATACATTAACCTTCGACAAGGAGCCAGACACCAACTGCTCCTTCAACACAAGTTCAGTCGGACTAAACCACAGAGACTATTGTTTAGCATTTCAAACAGCAAAAAGCACATACGGCACACCTTCATCCCAGTCTCTTTCTGTATCATAGTAGAATTTATTTAACATGGATTTAAGCGTCTGATGCCAACACTCAATCACACCTTGTGATTCAGGGAGATAAGCACTAGACACAGAATGTTAAATTCCCAGTGCTTTCAATGTCTGACGGAAAATCTTAGACAGGAAATTTGTACCTTGGTCAGTTTGAACAAGCTTTGGCAAACCAAAAGTGGTAAGAATTGAATTAGAGATTTCGTGATGTCGTTAACGCTGATGTTCCTTAATGGCACAGCCTCAGGAAAACGGGTGGACACGCACATCACAGTTAACAAAAAATTATTCCCTAACTTAGTCCTAGGCAAGGGACCATTACCATCCACAATAACATGATCGAATGGTTCACCAACAGCCAGAATTTGATGCAGCGGAGCAGGAGGCACGACCTGGTTTGATTTACCAACAATTTGGCATGTCCCACAAGTTCTGCAATAATGTGTTACATCTGCCTTAATGCTGGTCCAGAAGAAATGCTCAAGCACACGATTGTAAGTTTTTGTGATTCCTAGATGACCCGACCACAAATGTTCATGCGCTAACCCTAACACGTACTGGTGGCATCCAGCTGGAACTACAAACTGATAAACAGTGTCACAACCCCGAGTCAGATCATCTGCCATCCCACCCCGAGGAACCCACTTAAGCATCAACCCTCCATCCTCAATAAGAAAATGCTGCTGACTTGAACATCCACGAACATCATACTCTGCTGCGGCAAAACATTTAGCTAAGGTGAGATCACTCTTTTGAGCCTTGATAAGGACTTTGCGAGTTAACGGCAATATTTCCTTAGAGACAGTGACAGAGGGAGTAACACTTAGAGGATACTTCGAGACTGTTCTGTGCTTCTCCACTAGAGTACAGCTGGTCCTCCCTAAACACAGAGGAGAAAAGCGAATCTGCGAGATCTACCCCTTGGGCCTGCTTACGAACCAGTGCCTTAGTCAATACATTGACCAAAAACACTTTTCAGTTTCAGAGATAGGAGTATCCACCACCTCTAGATCCGGATAAACTTTTCCGCCAGCAATGTCATTTCCCATGCTAAACTCTACACCATGAACTGGAAAACAAACCCGAACAGCAACAGGAAAGAAACCAGATGCTAGCTTGGACTGCACATGAATGGAACGTAAAGGAGCAGGCACAAAACTCATCCCTATCCCTCAAACTACAGTGCTCACATCACAAGCAGACTGAGGAGTTAATGGTAGTACAGTAGCCAGGATGAATGAGCGTGAGCCACCTGTGTCTCTCAGCACTGTGACCGGACGCTGATCCTCAGGTTTCCCTATGAGGGATACCAGTCCCTTGGATATAAATGGCTTGAAGCAGTCATCAGGTTCTTTCAAAACCAGCTGACAACCACAGGTAGATACAGTTTTAATCAAACCAACTCCTTTTGGTGGTTTAGCCATTAGAGACTGAGGCTTTCTTTTATACAGAACACAGTCTGCAATAAGATGATCTGATTTATTACAATAAAAACAATGTTTGTCACTCTGAGCTAGTACGAATGCTCTAAACTGGTGCTCACGTTCGTGCTCCTTTCTAAAGCAGAGCCAGATGAACCTTCAGCCATGTGTCACCTCCAGAGGTAGGAGAGGACTCCGCGGACAATGGATAATACTTCAGCAGGGTGAACTGCTTACCCTCATCTCAGGGCAGATCCACCACATCAGGTGCCGTGGCTACTTCCTTTACCACTGGACCAGATTGGTTCACTGCTGCCCTGGCAGACTAAATCTGATGAACCAACAACAACACTCTTCACCAACCCATCAGTCACAGCTGCTCACAACTCCGTTTTAACCAGGGAGCTAGACACAGATAAACCATAATCTTTAGCAATAGCAAACAGGTCAGTTTTTTTACATACACATAGCTGCTCTAGCGTAGGATTTGCTCTTCTAAAGTAAACACAGCCATCCTCACTACAAATATCTACATGACTAACACAAATGGATATACGAACACGAACCAATAATGCAACAAACAACAAACGTACATACACCCAAGAAAAAAAAACAAAAAACAGATTGCATAGGTTACACAGAAGAACAGTCACACACAAGCTTTCACAAAATAACCCACCCCCAGGACTTGCGTACCCAAAACTTAGCCTAATCTGTTTTCTGGGGCTTGCCGGGCTCAAGGCAACTTTAAAGGCAAACTTCGGCAGCCGGAGCACTGAAAATCCCCCGACAGGGATCTCGTCCCCACCCAGGATTCCCCCGAAAATAAAAAAGGAAAAATAACAACCAAGTACCTGATGAAAAGACTGCAGAACAGCCTAGCTAGACACTTCTAACTAGCTGGGGGATTCGTCTGGAAAAACTGGACAGTGAAACCCCACACAAAACAATTTCAACACCAATGATAACTACTTACAACTTTATTCCATGCAACCCGAAGTGTTTGGAAAACCATATCTCGGACGAGCTCCCAAATTGTTACGAACCTCCAGCGAAAAGTCCAGAGGAGGAGAAGGTTTGCAACAACAACAATTACAATAAAAACACTTCGGATTGAAGAAACAAAGGAAACTGGTTTTCCGTAAATATGGTGTTTTATTTTACCAATTGAATTAACCCAAAAAGATATAACAGATACAAACAACTACAACGAGGAAAGAAAGAGCAAACACATTAATCTTTCCCACCCTCTCTCCACAGAGAAAGTAAACCCCCAACACGAGGATCTAACTTGTTACATGCCTCTGCAGGAACTCCACGAACACCCCTTCAGTATCACCCAGCTCTAGTAAGCTGTATGCATCTAGACGTCTGCTCTCCACCCCATTCACAAACTTCTGCCTGTTCTCTTCCCTTTTTACCAGCTCTCGCTCTCCTGCTGATTGCCAACAGGTATTCCTCTAATTAATTGGTAACTGAAAACAGGTGTGCACACAGGACCTGTGAAAGACAGATAAGCAGCAGTACATCTAGGCAGACACACCCACACACACACGACTAGGGATGGGCGATACCAAATTTTTTCCATCCGATACGATACCGATACTTTTTGTTACAATTTTAACAATACCGATACCAGTACCATTACTGCTTATAATTGTAAAAGTGTATGCGATTTTTCAAAATAATCTTAATTCCATGGCTAAAAGAACGATGATTTGTGGTGTTATTGTTAAAACCTTGGGTCATTTTCGTAAGGGAACCTGAAAAAAAAAAAAAAAAAACTTTCACAGAAATGTGCCTGAAAGTGATAAACGGGCCTCATTTTTATGTAAATGTTTTATAATTTATTTTAATATATATTAAAAATGTATAAGGTGTGCATTGTAGCTGACACCTAAACGAACACATTACAATTGTTTTATGACTGCAAGTCTTTCTCCTCAAAATCTATTAAGCTTCAAATTTGTGTTTGAGCGAAAAAAGTAGCACAATTTACATATGATTTACAGTTTATTTTAATAAATATCAAACATTCAATTCAATTGTGCATTATAGCTAACTCCTACATGAAAAATTACAGTTGTTTTAATGCTACTGAGGTTAGAAAAGTGTATACTAATATCGCATGTAACTTTAGAGACAGTCTCTAAATTTGAGACTCTCGAACGTCCAACGTCAAGCCAACTTCATTTTTTCATAGTTTTCTTTTCTCTGCGCCGGATTGGTGATGTCCTTTACCCAGCCATAGATGTCCATCCATCAATTATGAACATTCCACCGAAAACATGAGGTGCGATCGGTCGTGAGCGTGGATAGGAGAATGGTGCATTATTTTTTTTTATTTTTTTTTTGAGCAACTGGGATGGTGTCCCCTCTGGGATATGGTGCCCTACGCAGACTACATAATCTGTGTATAGGTAGTGGCGATACTGCTGTCATCTTTCACGCAAGTCGCGACCGTGCATGCCATGTTGTCATGGTTAATGGCACATTGCACTGCGCGAAGCCGCAGACCAAGCGGTGTTAACGTGGTAGCACTTTATTTTACAGTCCTGTTCCTCATGTACATACTATGTAAATATTATAGTAATTACAATAACTATGTAATAACTAGGTACTAACCCTGAACCTACCCCTAAACCTAACCCTTCCCCATGTAGTTGCCTTGTGTTACCAGAACTTTCTTAGATAAATACACTGTAAGTACACTATAAGTACATGTTAGTACACGTACTGTAAAATAAAGTACAACCGTTAACGTTATACCACCGCGTCTGTGAGACCTTTTCTTTTTATATCATACACACACAGTCCCGATTGGCCTGCACACACTGCTTTAAACACTTAGTTATAAAGAAATGATAAATATAATTAAATATCGATACTTTGCAGAAAATAACGATACCAAAATAGAGTCTTTTGAGTATCGATATATCGATACTGCAGCATCGATGTGCACATCCCTACATACAAACTAAGGGCCGTAACAGGACAGTATGTGTGACAGCAGTCATATAATCAAAGTCACAATTGATCTTCAAAAACACATCACTGTGCTTGGCCAGTAGGTCATGGAGTTTGAAATGTTGAGTTTCTGTGAGATCCTGAAGATTTATTTGCTATGGAAACGGCAACTGCTCCATGGTGCTTACCTCCACTTAAACGTGATGTTGCTGAACAGGCATTTGAGTCGATTAACGCATTATGAAACATTTTCTCCTGATAACCCCGAAAAGAACTTAAATTACACTTTGATTATGCGAAAAACGTGATTATGCGATGACCTGATTTTATGCATAATCAGCCAAAGGCCGCATATTTATGAAGGGGGTTGCATTTTTTCAAATAAGCCGTACTTTTGCCGCATAAATTGCCGATTTCAGGAAGCAAAATATGCGGGGGTAGCATGATTTCATAATCCCTGTTTTTTTGTTGCAAAAAAGTCACATATAACAGAAAGTTGAAAAATGTTCCGTTTACTTCACACAAGTAAATCACCATTATTTCCAAAATGGGAACCTTATGAAAGTGTTGTAATTACACAACGCGAACATCATCTGCGAACCCCTCGGTGAAACCAGGGTGAAGCACGCAAATTATTCTCATTTGCCAACAAAAATAAGCGCAAAAGACCGCGCCAAGCAGTTACCCGGTGTTTTACATGACAGTGGGGGCAGATTGTTTTGAGAGAGGGATGAGGATTAAGGTGGCGAATGATAGGCCAGTGTTAGAGGCTACGGAATTAGTTTTCATTTTCACAGTGGACTGTTGTAGTTTCATTCAGAAGCTGATACACCTCTACAGTTGTAAGATTGCACTTTTTTGTTACAGAATACAGTAGTACCAAAACCTTACAGTTGTAAGTATATTAGTAGTATGTAAAATAATTTACGTTGCAGTAAGAGATTGCACTTTGCAATTCCTGTAAAACAGCATTTTTAAAATATTTTATTTATTCATTTTTACAGAAGTTGTTGAATATTCCTTTTGTAAAGCTAGAGAACTTGTTTGATTCAATGTTTTGTAAGTTTTAGCCATGTGTTAATAAAGGTCTGAAATAGAACAGAATGAGAACTTAAATATTATGTGATTTAGTTTGCTTGCTTATCATAGGAAGTCAGTTTTTGCAAATTCCTGCAATTTCATCGCATAAAATTGCAAAACTGTTTAATCGTACAGATAAGAGCAATACATCAATCAAATCTGTAAAGGGTTTACTTTTTTTTGAATACAGACATAATAACAAGAAAACTTTGTGCAATTATAGAATAAAGATAACAAACAAGGTGTGCTGTCTGCAGCCTTTGTTTGCGCTGATCTTCATTTACAAACACGTCAATAAAATGAACTGTAACTCTGTGAATTCTCAACGAAGAGACATGAGAGAGATATCTATGGAAAGCTTGTCATGTCTACTTTTAAATTAAACAAGTGCCGCCGAAAACAAATATTCTGTGATAAAGTAATCCACAAAAAACAACGCAATGTCCGTTTTTCACGTCTGTCTTCATTATCTTCAAATGAGTCCACGCTCCGCTCTGAACAC
Source organism: Carassius auratus (assembly GCF_003368295.1). Lineage (NCBI taxonomy): Eukaryota > Metazoa > Chordata > Actinopteri > Cypriniformes > Cyprinidae > Carassius > Carassius auratus. The sequence goes on along the minus strand of NC_039260.1, from coordinate 15,157,650 downwards.
GCTATTCATATTCAAACTGAAGCGCGCGGCTTGAATAGGCCCACACAGAAGAAAAAGCAGCCAGACTGTTCTTCAAGTTCTTTTATTTTACTGTTTGCTTCGCAAGGCCAGGAATAATACATAATTCACCCCAAAAAGATGTGATGTGGTTGAGGATTTGAGATTTGGAGCACTTTATTCAGCAGAGATCATAAACATGAGTAAGTCTCTTTTTATGTATTTATATACTTGTACTAGTTTTCACATAACGTGTAAACATTTTACTAGTTAGACTTTTTCCAAACTATAATTCCTGACTAAATGTATAATCTAGTGAAATATTATGAAGTTTCAGTTACAATATTCAATGATATACAATTCAAAAGCTTGATGTAAATAATATAAATTTAACAAATAAATGTAACTGTAACAAATGTAACACAATGCTGTTCTTTCAATTTATTCCCCCTAAAAAACCTGTAAAAATATTCTCAGCTCTTTTCAACATAATTAATAACGATAATAATAATAATAATAATAATAATAATAATAATAATAATAATAATAATAATAATAATAAATGTTTTTTTTTTTGTATAAAATAAGATTGTTAAAAGGATTTCTGAAGGATTGTGTGACTGGAGTAATGATGCAAAAAAAAAAAAAGTTTGAAAGTCAGCTTTGATTGTTCCTAATAAACTGTTTAACTGCTCCCCCAAGTGGATATTAAATTATGTTGTGAGATAATTAAATATATTCTAAATAAACTACAAACATAAAATTATATAGATGTATTTTGTTCTCACATTCTTTCTTGTAACTCTTCCCTCTCAGTGACACAAGCTGACTTAAAGGCTCATTATGCAGCTCATTATGCAGGCCTTTGTGTTCTCAGGTGTAAATCACAATATTCATGATAGTTGATGCCTACTCACATATTACTTTTTTTTTCTCAAAAATACAATCATGTAAATACATGCATTACACATATTATTATAGCACAGTTTTTGCTGATTACAGTGATATTAGACTTTACCTATTTAGATAATTATAAGAAACTGAAATAGCACAAATGTCAGGGCATGACAAATCTTCTCCAGGCCCCCAAAATACCCTTAGATTCCAGAGGGTTAAATACTGCTTAACCCAGTTCTGTTTTCTAGAATTTCCATCACCTTAAAGGCAGACTTCATTGAATTTTTATCCATTCTTCTATATTCAATTCACCAGGCTTGGAACATCATCCACTAAACTATGGATGTTTACGATCCCTACGGATGCACACAGTAGATGGTGCTCTCTGAGCAGCAGCCTGCTGTTCAATAACAGTTTTAGCAAGGAAAAAATGGCCTCTCTCTGTTTGACTCTAGATTGCTCCTACATGCTTGTCTGGTCACCAAACTGCCTTGGCATCTCTTCAAACTGTCTCTTTAATTCCTCCAGTTCAGCTATAGCATCGACTCAAGGACCATGAACTTACACCGAATCAGGAACCAGTAATTGAAACTGTTCTGGATGCGACTGTGTGAGAAACAGAATACTAGTCCTCCCACCCAAAGCTTTTAGTCTTTGTATAAGTGTCTCTTGTATCTTGTGCCTGTCGTGGTGCAATGTGGAAATGCTCAAGATGTGGTAAGATGCCACACTCCTTACTATAAGTGAGTCAAAAATTTTGTAAACATGTTCAACTTAAATATACTGACATTTATGTAAACTAATGGAATTATGATTCTTCACTTTTTTCCAATGGAGAAGTGAATCAAATTTGAATGAAATCAGTGAAATAAATAAAAATATAGAAAACAATAAAAATTAACAACTCAGTAACCAATTCAGTTGAGTCTTGTAAAACAAATGTGTCCTCCTTGTTTACCCACAGAAGAAAGAGTTTAACATTAACAATCTGTTTACTCGGATTCTTCAACAACAACAAAATCATGTCAGAGCCCAATGCAGGTCATAAAAAATAAGTAATTTTTGATTGTTCAAGAATTCAAAAGTTGTATTTCCAAGAACAAGAATTCTTCAAGTACACTAATTAACAGTATCCAGCGTAATTGAAGTTACTTTGAACAAAAACAAAACTGGACACGCAAAACTAATTTTTGACTCATAACTGTTATCCACTAACAGGCCCACTTCTTCTGCTTCACGTTCAAACACAGCAGAAAACTATGCCAACATGTTCAACAACGCCATCAAACAACTGGAGACTCAGATACAATGCTGTGTGACTGTAATGCAGGTCTAAACACAACTCATTAGCATCATAAAATTACCCACAAATGCTCTTCAGCTCACCGCCATGCTCAGATCCACAACCTAAAGAGCTTAGGTGCTGCTCGCATCCCCAACATGGCAGTGCCCATGGCGAAAGTCAAAATAAAAGTCTCATCCAAACATCCATCAAAACATTAATGGAAAGATACTGGTTTGATTCATCCCATAAAAACTGACTTTATAATCATTATTAAGAGAGGTATGTTTGTTCCCTTAAATCTACTTCATTTACAATGTAATGGACTGTATCATATCTTGATATTGTTTATTTAAGATCTGCACAGTATCTTACAACAGCTTGTGAGTGGTTAGATGTTTTGTTATTAGAATGTTTCCTGTGGGGCTTATGTTAATTGACTGATGCGTGCTTAATACTCCAACTGAAAAAAAAAAGAAAAAAAGAAATAAATATATATATATATATATATATATATATATATATATATATATATATATATATATATATATATATATATATATATATATATATATATATTGATGGTACCATTAATCATTCGACTATAAGCAACTTTGCAACTACATGCCATTTAACTCTCATTAGAGTATCAGTATGCTCAAGAATATGCTCAATAAGTTGATGTAATTGCAAAGACACTTATAGTCACTGTATCTGTTGGTTCAAAATAAAGTGTTAGCATATATTTACAGTAGCAGATATACTATTACTCTGATGACCACTAGTTAATATGTAGTTGCAGAGTTACTTATCAACAGCTGTCTAAAGGGTACCATCAAAATAATCAAACTGATATTACAATAAAAATAGTTTGGTAACTAACACTTTAAGGGGGTGGTTTATTCCTTTTCTAATAAGATTGAGAGTGCATGTAAACACTCGATCGGATTGAAACGCGAAACTGAAAGTACTGTGCATGTGCAATGACGCAGAAAAATAGTGTAAAGACCTATGAGACGGAAAAAAAAGAGCTGCTCTTCCATTTTAATAAAGTGTTGTATAAATGCATGTCCTGTCATTATAAAACTTTCCTGTCATTCGGCAACTGTGAAGTGGAGCAGAACAACCTACAACCAGTCCTTGTTTTGGATTCTCATTCACAGGCAACCCGTTTTGGGTGTGGGGAGGGGCATTTTTACTGCTTGATAAATATGAGCTGCACGGCACAGCAGTTTTATATATATTTATCAATAAATGCCAATAAATGGATAAATATTAATTCTGCTGTTACAAACAATCAAAGAAACCATGTAGGAGAGTGGTTATTATTTGTGAACAGTGAGAAACGTCTCAGGTTACGAATGTAACTATGGTTGCTTTAGTAAAGAACGAGACACTGCGTCCTCTAGGGGTCACTATGGGGAACACATCGCCGTGACCCGTGTCTGAAGCATACATTGAAAAAACACCAACGAGTGAGGGGAGTAAAGGCCAGAATCATGGCGAACACTAAGTACCAACTCCACCATTTCTATGGGAGTTGCCCCTGGGATGTTAGACGGCTGTCCGTGACATTACCTGTTACAGCCAAATGCCTAGGCTACATACCCACCTTACTCATCAGGGTAGAGCTGAAGGCTCTTTAAAGCAGGGATAGGCAACTTCGGTCCTGGAGGGCCACTGTCCTGCCGAGTTTAGCTCCAACCCTAATTAAACACACCTGAATAAGGCAATCAGTGTTTTCGAGATTACTAGATAGATTTTTATGAGGGCTGAAGCTAAACTCTGCTGGATAATGGCCCTCCAGGACCGGAGTTGCCTATCTCTGCTTTAAAGGGATACGGCAAAGAACCTAGCACTTTATACTAGGTCTTGCCTGTCACACAAGGGCTACCACTTGCTCTTGCATAAGCTTGCTGAAGGAGCTGTCTCAACAGATCCCTAGTAGCAACACCCTGTTTAATTAGGTATCCGATGATACATAGGTGGAGTGATGCCCGAGATGAAGAAGCAACCGTGCGAAGCCCTAACCATATAGGATTTTAGAAAGAATCCTGACCGTACAGGATTTCCAAAAGTGTGCAGTGTCTTGCGTGCACACTTAACACTTATGTGGATTTTAGAAAGTGCGCAAAGTGTTCAAAGTGTAAACTCACCACCATGTGGATTTCAGAAAGTACACATAGTTTAGCGTTTGTACATAAAGGTTCCTAAGCATCGCAGAGGTGCCGAACCGCACGGGAGAGGCAAGCTCAAATTTACAAGCCTCTGGTGAGGGGAGCATCACCTGAGGCAGCATATACAAGAAGACTTCCGTAACTACCACCTCAGGAAGCCCCTCAGGGTGAACTGGCCGGACATTCATGAAATTCCTTGCAGTGCCGTGCCGGGCCGGATGATCAAGAAGGCTCCCGGAGAAACCTGTGATCTGGCTGCCTGATACTAGAAACATGAATCCGGAATCAGGGCTATCATAACGGCTGGACATTATGCCGACGAGTGATTAGTAAACACTGTAATTGAGCACTGCAAAGAAACTCGAAGAAGATTAGTACACACATGAGCACCAGCAATTTGATACATATACGAGTATATAAAGAATGGATCATTCTGACACACCCTGGCTCCTGCGCTGGAGCCCTGCTCAAGGGGCGACTCCCTTTAGTCCGGACCATCACTAAGTTGGTTACTTTGAACATGGAATGAACTGAAACATCATAGGTCCAGCATAGGAGACTGTTATGTAAGAAGTTCCCACCGAACCTTGGACAGCTGGAGAGCTGGTGGTTACAGGGGAATTAGGAAGGGGAGGATAAGGGCAGATTTAAAAACCCCTAAAGAGAAAGAGTAGATACAAAGTATCTCTCTGATGACTCATCTGGATCACATCCCTTATGCTGTGTTCACACCAAACACAAAAACGCAGTGTCAAATTCGCGTCTACCGCTTCTAGTTAGCCGCTTGAACATTTTGAATGCATTCGTGCATCTAGAGCGAAATAGATGCGAGTAGAAAGCAAAAGTTTGAAGCGAAATTGACGCACGTCTGAGGTGAAATCCGCTTCTTGTGGGAGGGGCAAGTGCTAGGCGGTTGTCTGTTTGCAAGATTGCTGATGTTGATCGAGCATTCAGGGCTTTTCCACTTTTTCCTGCGCATGTCCTCTGAATAAACACATTATCTTGTTAGCGAAAAGTAGCTGTAGGCTATATTAGGAGGGAAATAGTTGTAAAAAACAGCAGGAAGGCCCAAGGGTCAATAAACGTGTACGTGACTCAAAAGGTAAATGTGTATTTACAACACACTCTTCCAAGCGAGTTCCTTTTAATTCCTGAAATATGAACTTGTGTGTGATACTTGTGTCATAAAGCTCCAGTTGACTGCTCACTGACAACATCAGTCGTTCTTCCATGTTGAATGAGTGACTCCTGAGGAGGCTCCTGATTGGTTAACGCAGCGCGAATTGATGCCAAAGTTAAACATTTTTAACTCGGACAGCAGACGTAAAATCACGTCAAACACATAAATAAACAAAAGCACCATTCACGCGTAACGCGCCAGACACTCAATTCACGTCATCCACGCGAACTAGACACATGAATGAGGCGAATTTGCGTCTACCACAGCGCACAAAATGCCTCATTCGCGCCACAAGGCCTCCAGATGCGTGGAAACGTGTCTTTACATTGACTTAACATTGAAATCATTCATGCCAGACGCTCTATTCGTGTTTGCTGTGAACACAGCATTAGGTCTTGCCTACCTCCTTGTGACCCACAATTCCATTTACCCCTTCCCGCAGGTGGGGTGGAGCGTGAGTCACGACACTAGCCTTCTGTGCCCGTCACTGATCCTCAGATTGAGACGGACAAGGACCCCTATGTTGTTCAGGCTCAGACCTGGACCTTTGTGGAACGAAGGATCTGAAAGCAGCTGAGCGCGCCTTCACCTCCTTGAACTTCTCAATTACCGTCTCAACGGAGGTACCAAAAAGTTCAGAAGCACCTGAACATCGAAAAGAAAGCCTTTTCTTTCTTCACGATTTCTGCCAGGTTCACCCACAGATGTCTACGCAGGACAGGAGGATTGAGAAGGCTCAGCCTCAGCTTCTTCGCCATCTGTAGGAGCCATAAGGCTATTAATAATGTTACTTAAATGTCATGGCTGTATTTAGCTAGGGTCTGTACTTCCTCCTGTGTCAAACATTTCCTGCTCTTCCTGGGTAGAACCAACCAGAGCACTAACATCAGTATCGGAAAGTGTTAAAGATATAACATCATCCTCATGAGGCTTTCTCTCGTCCGCCACCCACGAGTGCAAAAGAGAAAGTCCCTCTATAAACTCGTCAGCCAGATCCACCTGTGATCTCCATGAGCTCACTCTCCTCCGTGCCTCAGCAGTGGTGGGTCCTGAACCACGGGAAAAAGATGGCTCCCCTTTTTTCCTCGGAAAGAGAGACGAACGAGAGCGGAGCTTTTTCATTGAAAAAAAAAAAAACACTCACAATGCATGCAGATTGTCTTCTCAAACACATCGCGTGTGTGCTCTTCACCCAAACAAATGACGCAAAGATTGTGTGTGTCTTCGGGTGTAAAATAATGCAGACTCAGATGAACACACCGTCTGAACGCTTGCTAGTAGTAGCCATGATAGACAAAGAAAGATCACTCTTAACAGTTCTTTTAGATGCACGCTTCAAACAGAACAGAATGACGTGTTCTCCCGACGCATATTTATCCATATTCATGCCTATGTCAGGGGCTGTTGCCAGCCAACTTGTTGGTGTTTTTTTCAATGTATGCTTCAGACATGGGTCACGACGAGGTGTTCCCCACAGCGGCCCCTAGAGGATGCAGTTCGAAGTTCCCTTGAAAAGGAATTCTTTATTCGTAGCAGTGAATGAAGAGGTATCATATCGATAAAAAGTGCAGTATGGAGTACCTCAAGGCTCAGTACTAGGGCCGCTACTCTTCACTATTTACATGTTACCCTTGGGAGATATCATCAAGAAACATGGTGTTAGCTTTCACTGTTATGCTGATGATACTCAGCTCTATATTTCTTTGCGGCCGGGTGAAACACACCAATTTGAAAAAAGAATGGAATGCATAAAATCTATATAAAAAACTGGATGACGAGTAATTTCTTACTGCTAAATTCAGAAAAAAACAGAGGTGTTAATTATAGGGACCTACAAACTCTGCATGTAACAACCTAGAACAATGTCTAAGACTTGATGGCTGCTCTGTCAATTCTTCGTCATCAGTTAGGATAGCAATCTTTCCTTAGAAAGCCACGTTTCTAGCATTTGTAAAACTGCATTTTTCCATCTCAAAAATATATCCAAATTATGGCCTATGCTCTCAATGTAAAATGCAGAAATGTTAATCCATGCATTTTTGACCTCAAGGTTAGATTATTGTAATGCTTTATTGGGTGGTTGTTCTGAATGCTTAGTAAACAAACTACAGTTAGTCCAAAATGCAGCAAAAGAATTCTTACTAACACCCTAATTCCAATAACACCCGATGTACTTGCTACTGTACATCATTAGAAGAATAGCATCTACTCTAATATTAGTCTGTTTCTCTCTTATTCCGAGGTCACTGTAGCCACCAGATCCAGTCTGTATCCAGATCAGAAGGTTACTGCAGTCACCCTGATCCAGTACATATCCAGACCAGATGGTGGATTAGCACCTAGAAAGGACCTCTATAGCCCTGAAAGACAGCGAAGACCAGGACAACTAGAGCCCCAGAAACAGATCATCTCTAAAGACATGGTCTCAGACGACCACCGGGACAAGACCACAGGAAACAAATGATTCTTCTGCACAATCTGACTTGCTGGAGCCAGGAATTGAACTGCTGGTTTCGTCTGGTCAGAAGAGGACTGGCCCCCCAACTGAGCCGGGATACTCCCAAGGTTTTTTCTCCATTCTGTCACTGATGGAGTTTTGGTTCCTTGCCACTGTCGCCTCTGGCTTGCTTAGTTGGGGTCACTTCATTCACAGGAATATCGTTGACTTGATTGTAAATGATTGCACAGACACTATTTAAACTGAACTGAAATGACATCACTCAATGATGAACTGCCTTTAACTGTCATTTTGCATTATTGACACACTGTTTTCCTAATGAATGTTGTTCAGTTGCTTTGATGCAATGTATTTTGTTTAAAGCGCTATATAAATAAAGGTGACGACTTTATTTGTACAGTGTGCATGTAAAAAAAAAAAAAAAAAATCAGATTTGAAGCTTGTGACATATGAACGTGCACTCAACCTGATCACTTTATTTAGCGTTCATGTAAACACTAAAATAATATTCATCAATCAGAATGTATTCAGCCCGACTGAACCAAACATTGTGCATGTAAACTTAGCCATTGTGTGGCAAGTGACTAGGAGCACTTCACCTTTGTTTTGGACCTGCCCTTACTTGAAAAATAAGTAATAATATTTCAATTTTTTTTATACAGTAGATGTGATGCATGCTGAGTTTTATTTATTTTTATTTTTTATCTGTGCTTGCAGCTGTATAATATGACAAAATCATATTAAAGTAGTTTTTCTTTGTTTTTGTGCTATCCACCAGAGCTTTCTACAGTTATCCCCCACTCACTTGTTTTCTTCTTGCATGCACTTTTGCCCCAGGCAAATTAAAGTCTACAAAAGGGTAGTTATCATCCAACCCTTCTTTCTTTGCTGAGAAAGTTTGAGTCTACAATCACAGCACTCAGTATACATTCAGTTTCCTGCTCTCTCTCTTTCTTTCACTGTGTTTAAACTGATGGGCTTGATTATGTGGTTGTGGGTGGTTGGATTTATTGTAGAGATTGTCAGTGTTTTTGGTGCACGTTTCTCCTGCAGTCTGCAGGGCAGATTTATTTCAGAAAGTCTCTATAAAGAGGGAGATGTGATAATTGGTGGTCTGTTTCCAGTTCATGTTGAAGCACCACAGCCTTATCATGCTTTTACTCAATTACAGCATCTTTCTCGCTGCCAGGGGTGAGTGTAGTCTCTGTAAAATTACTTAAAAGGCAAAAAACTGTTTAGGTTCAAAATTTCAAAATGGTCTCTCTGGAGGGTTTTTGTTAACTCTAATTCAGTACAGCCTTACCCTGAATTTCTATTCATCCTGAAATAATAATATCTTGTATTTTTGTCAACATATTGGGATTATCACATACAAATAATATTTGTTTTCCTACTATGTAGTCATTCGGGTATTTCTAAAATTAACAATCTTAACATTTTTACATTGTCTTTCAGTGTTAATCTTCGTTCATACCGCTGGCTCAGAACTATGATCTTTACATTGGAGGAGATTAATCGGGACCCTGTACTGCTTCCAAACATTACTCTGGGGTACCTGATAGCTGACACCTGCCTAACTGAGGGCACAACACTGAGTGCTGCTTTAGCTCTGGTTACAGGGCAGGAGGAGAGAGTGTTGGGAGCAGAATGCAGCAGAACACCAATGGTGCCTGTCATTATCGGTGACGCTCGTTCATCTGCCTCAATAGTGGTGGCTGACACACTGGGAGTGTTTGATGTCCCCATGGTAGTTTATTTATTATTATTATTATTATTTCATTTATTTATTTATTTATTTATTTATTATTGTACATATAAAATTATTTATTGTAACTTGTTATTGTAAAAATATGCAAAGATTATAAGATAAAATATCAAAATATTCCATCAACATATATGAACACTTTCATAGCATTCACTTTACATTTGCAAGTACATTTTCTATGTCCCCATACATTACATTACTGAGAAAATACACTTAAAATGCATATTTAAACATAGTAGAGTTGTCCTGAATTTGTATTTTTGTCAAAGTACAATAGAAAAGGGTTGCTTAAGACTTACAGGAGTAATATTTTTTAGAGCATCTGTACTTTTACTCCTCTATTTGATTTGTGTACTTCATCCACCTCTGACTTTGACAAGCAACAGTTAATTTTACCCATATTTATTGAAAACTATTTGTAGTAAGTAATAAGTTTATATTTGTAAATAAATAAACAAATAATTGTAACAAACATAACATTTCTAAGCATAAACTATTTTTAAACATCATAACTACAGAAACATCATGATTTATTATATATATATATATATATATATATATATATATATATATTTTATATACAGTGACATTTTGGGAAATCTATTTTTGATCTGTGTTGTATCTCTACAGGTGAGTTATTTTGCGTCCTGTGCTTGTCTCAGTGACAGTCACAGATTTCACACTTTCCTGCGCACTGTCCCCAGTGATGCTTTCCAGGCCAAGGCTATGGCCCGTCTGCTGCACCTGCTGGGATGGACCTGGGTGGGGGTGGTTGCAGGGGATGATGAATATGGTAAAAGTGGCGTGCAGATCCTTTTGAAAGAACTGGAAAATACAGGGGTCTGTGTGGACTACCTGGAATTCATTCCAAAATCACACTCACAAAGCAGGATCAGGCGGATTGTGGAGAGGATCCAGAGTTCCACAGCTCGTGTTGTGGTAACATTCGCCATTGTCCCTGACATAAAAGTCCTGTTCAAAGAAGTGGTGGTGCAGAATGTTACCGACAGGCAATGGATAGCCACGGAGGCCTGGAGCACCTCTATTCTGTTCTTTGACCCAGCAAGCAGTTCTCTCCTAGCTGGTACCATTGGCTGTGCACTGCGTCGGGCTGATATTCAGGGTCTTGGTGCTTTTCTTGCCCAGCTGAACCCTGTGAAGCAGCCAAATGAACCATTTGTTAAAGATGTTTGGGAAGAAATTTTTGGGTGCTCACTGGCACAGGACTGGCAGCCTTCATCTAAAATTCCAAAGTGCACAGGCACAGAGAATGTGGAGAAATATGGCAGCGTCTACACCGATATTTCACAGCTGAGAGTCACTTACAATGTGTATAAGGCTGTGTATGCTATTGCCAATGCTATTCACAACATGATGACCTGTCAGCCTGGTAGAGGGCCATTTGAAAATGGAGAATGTCCTGATGTGATTCAAATAAAGCCCAGGCAGGTACAGACCTCCTCTGTCTTGGAAAAATAAATAAATAAATACAAATTATATATATATATATATATATATATATATATATATATATATATATATATATATATATATATATATATAGTATGTGTGTGTGTGTGTGTGTGTGTGTGTGTGCGTGTGTGTGTGTGTGTGTGTGATCTTATGTTTTTCTTTTACAGCTTCTGCATTACTTAAATGCAGTAAACTTCACAACACCAGTGGGTGAGTTGGTTTGTTTTGAAGATAATGGCGAACCATCTGCCTCTTATGACATTATAAACTGGCATGTCGAGGAAAGTGGAGCAGTCAGTTTCATCCAGGTTGGGCAATTTGATGCAGCCAAAGGACAAGGCCAGGAGCTGTACATCAACCTTGAGAAAGTGGTCTGGGGAGGGGGCTGGGTGGACCAGGTAGGAGTCCAGTGAATTCTAATGCTTTATTTTAACAGTTCAACTTGAAATACAGCAGTCAAAAATGAAATACCTACAGTTTATATGGATAAAAGTACAAAGTGCAGTAAAAAGTAAACTTATTTGCATTCCTAACCAGCATGTTCATGTTTACAGAAATACATTAAAATAATATGGTAAAAAATAAATAATAATAACTGGAAGCAAATTACACCAGACGCCTCACATACTGAAGTTACAAATCAGTTCTCCTGCACAAAAAAAACAAGCAAAATAGCTGTTTCCTCAGAGAGCTACAGTAGTTAGCTAGTTATCTAGATATATAAGCTACACATATTCTATTATTGTTTTACTTTTATATTTTATATTATTATTATTGTAATACTGAGAAATAAATCAGTAGGCGAGAAACAATTTTATCTTGTATGTCTGTTTGTGGTGTTACTTGCTTTAGATTAAAATTTTTCTTTTCTTTTTTTCTTTTTTCTGTACAGCACATGCAAATATGAATGTATGAGTTTGTGTCTAAATGTTTGTTATCAATTGCATTCAAAAGGTATGAGTAAGTGTGCAAGTGAATGCATCCATTATCTAACATCTCAAATACAATGGTGCAGATCCAATCTTTTAATGGACAGACCCTGCTCATAGGGATGAAATGTGACATAGGAATAACTATGAATGTGTGCATGAGAGTGTTTTTATGATAGAAAAAGAGGAATACATTTATGTAAGTGCTTGTGCTGAAAACAAGGTTGTTAGAAGATTGCTCTGAGTCTGATAGAATTTCTTCTTGTAATATTTAGGTTCCTGTATCTGTGTGCAGTGCAAGCTGTCTTCCAGGCACTAGAAAGGCTGCACAAAAAGGAAAACCTGTCTGCTGTTTTGACTGTCTCCCTTGTGCAGCAGGGGAAGTCAGTAACATGACAGGTATTAACTTTTTAACCTTACCACATACATTACACAAGAGGTGCAAGTAACATTACAAGATCTACACAATGTAAAAACAACCTTGACTATGAGCCATACCATTCTTTAGACTCTACAGAGTGCATGAGATGTCCTGAGAGGTTCTGGTCAAACACTGAAAGAACAAGGTGCATACCAAAGGTTGTGGAGTTTCTGTCTTTGCAAGATACCATGGGAATTGTCCTGACAGTCTTATCTGTCACCGGGGCGACACTGACCACTACTATTCTGGGAGCTTTTTTCCTTCATCGTGACACACCCCTCGTACGGGCCAACAACTCAGAGCTGAGCTTTCTGCTATTGGTATCGCTCACCCTTTGCTTCCTGTGTGCACTAGTTTTTATTGGCCGCCCTGCGCCGTGGAACTGCATGCTACGTCACACCTTGTTTGGAGTCAGCTTTGTGATCTGCATTGCCTGTGTCCTCAGTAAGACTGTGGTGGTTTTAGTGGCTTTTCGGGCCACTCTGCCTGGATCTAACTTGATGCAGTACTTTGGACCCATCCAGCAGAGGGCAGGCATCTTCCTTTGCACGCTGGTTCAGATTGTCATATGTTTACTGTGGCTGCTGCTGGCTCCCCCTCTGCCCACAGAGAGTGCAGGAGGTGAGCTTGGTGCTCGAGTGATCCTGCAGTGCACGGTGGGATCTGTTGTGGGGTTTGTACTAGTACTGGGGTACATCGGTCTGTTAGCAGTGGTCTGCTTCCTGCTGGCCTTCTTTGCTCGAAAACTCCCAGACAATTTCAATGAAGCTAAATTCATTACTTTCAGCATGCTGATCTTCTGTGCTGTGTGGATTGCATTTGTGCCAGCTTACGTCAGCTCACCGGGGAAGTACACAGTAGCTGTGGAGATTTTCGCTATTTTGGCTTCCAGTTATGGCCTGTTGCTGTGTATATTCACCCCAAAATGTTATATTATTCTACTTAAACCTGAGAAAAATATAAAAAAGAACATGATGGCTAGATAAGGTTTACAAATCAAAGACATGATTTGGACACAATTTTCCTGAGAGCAATATATAACTATATTTAACTAGACATTTGCATATTATCACTATAACAACAACAAAAATGTGCACTAATCAGTTTGATGAAACATTCTAACTGAAATATTAGAGATGTTTTGCTTTATATGTGTATTTTCATGCACCGTCTCAGTAAATAATGATTATAATATGAAAAAAAAACTACCAAAAAAGTTTATTAATACACATTTTAATGATTTATGATAGAATACATAAATAAATAAATCTGAAATTAAATAAATAAATAAATAAATACATTCAAATAGGCTCTTACCTCTTTACTGCAGACTTGGCCCATTTCTTTTCCAGATCACTGATAATCTTTTGCTTTCATTGTGCTACTGCTTTCTTTCAGATTCAGTCAAATATTTTCAATGAGAATTAAATATGAAGATAGAACAGGCCACTTAAGAACATTACAAATGATTCCTGAAGAACCAAGCTTAAGTAGATTTGGATGTATACTTTAGGATGGCTGTCCTGCAGGAAAGACAATCGATCATCAAGCTTCAGTTTCTGCACTGAAGGCATCCCAGTCTTTGCCACAATGGCCTGATACTTCAAACAATCACCCATGCAGCAAAGCAGCCCCATTAAAAGACTGGTCCACCTCCATATTTGACAATTGGAGATGGTGTTCTTCTGCTTATAAGCTTTGGCTTTTTTTGCATCAGACATACCACTGATCCAAAAAGTTCTACTTTCATTCCATAAAGCTTTCTTCCCGAACTCCACAGGTCTATACACATTTACCATATTCAAGTCACCCTTTTATGTACTGTTTGGTCAAGAGTGGCAAGATGTCCCGAAATGAAGGCCACATGTTTCTAGTATTCTTCTTAAACTCATTCATTGAAATAATTTTTTTTTTCTCCTCCGTTTACTAGGTCATTTTGCAAGCGTTCGGAATTGAACCGAGTTTTATTTTTTATTTATACATTTTCCTGTATCCATTAACTTTCTAATGTAATAAAACAATTAGTTCTCTATAGCTTTTGTGAGAGCTCTTTTGACTTGGCCATGAATAATGAATACATATGAATAAATCAATAATTGTGACATAGATGTATTACAAAAAATAACCTACAGTATGACTCAAAAACATGACTTAGATCCATGGAATTTAGCCAATTTTGGTTGCTCAGGTGTAGTTACATTTCATTGACTGAATCAAGCAAATACCCCTAGATGGATCCAATGATTTATTTTTTATTTAATTTTAATAGGCCTACTACATACTTTATTACCATACAACTAATGTTGTACCAGATGCACTTTTTTTAAATAAACTTTCCTCCCATCTATGCTGATTAGGTAGCTAACATTACTACTTTAGTGTGTCGGGTAAAAAGTGTATAAGTATTTACATTATAAACTAACTATCTACAGTTATAAATAAAGTTTTAAGTATAGTATATAGACAATAAAAAAGCAATCTAGATGTTAACATGTCACCTTTAGGAACACACACATACACTCCTCTAAAAACATTGTTATTTATTGTTTTACTAACACACCAACACATCTACCTACATCTACCAACCAAAATAATGGTTGCACTTTATTTTACAGTACGTGTACTTACATGTACTTATAGTGTACTTACAGTGTATTTATCTAAGAAAGTTCTGGTAAATACATGGGGTAGGGTTAGGTTTAGGGGTAGGTTCAGGGTTAGTACCTAGTTATTACATAGTTATTGTAATTATTATAATAGGAACATAGTATGTACATGGGGAACAGGACTGTAAATACTCTAAAAAAATAATTTAGTGTATTTTATTGATGTGTCCATTTCTCAGCTGCAATACAAACACTACTGTATTGTAAGTGGAGTTACTGACAGCACACAGTTGACAATTAAATTATCACTCTCCACAGTGGTATGGCCAAACAGAACATTTACTTGCATTTAGCACAAATGGCACGTGTTAATTTTGTGCCCTGGTTTGTTTTGGGAACACAAAAATCTCGCCTCTGTTTATTAATTTGTTCTTTACTGGAAGACATTGCAAAGGGCTGAGTTATATTGTAAAAACATTTTACAACAGTTCTTTCTGGTCCTCAAATCTAATTTGCTGATAAGAGTGTGATATTAGAGTGATATCAGAACTCCAACAACCGTTTCACCGTTTGAAATCTTATCACTCCACTTGTAGTACTTCTTACAATGAGTGTCATGGTGGATGCCAAAATCCGGTATCATTTCATAAATATTACTGTTTTTGTGTCACGAATGTAGTTTTACGTGGTTTTCAGGCGAGAATGTACTTGTTTATAATTCAAATATGCAGTTTGTTAATACCAATAATGTCTATTTGAAAATTTGCTTCAACGTTTTGGAACGTGAGCTCCAGATCGTCCACACCCATTCTGTGCTCATGAAGCCGCCCAAGAGTGCCTCACCTCGGCCAGATCTTCTGGAATTTACCACTGGCTCAGATGTATCTGTTGTGGTTAAACATGAGATGTAATTAATTTTGTGTAAATCTAATGGACAGTCTTTGGCCTCATTAATCTATAATTTGTTCCAGAGAAGATGGTTTTGGCAAAATCCCATGTTTATGTAAATTCAGTGTTGTATATCAGAGCAATGTACTTTTGACTGAATTGTCTAGCAACTTTTATGACTGTTATTGTTGTTTATTAAATATTATTATTCAATAAATAATATTTAATTTAGATATTATTTTAAATAATAATAGTATTTAATAATAGTGTTTAGCATTGAGAAATATTCTTTGTTTGTGATGCTGATTTTAGTTTCATTGTTCATTAGATCAGCATCAGATCAGCATCAGATTAGCATCATAGATGGTGACGAGACTGCTTTTATGAGTGAGTCAGTAGTAAAGACATTTATACTTAAAGCTGACATCATAAAAATCTGACTTTTCCAGGTTTTAAGTGCTATAATCAGGTCATCATAAACCATGATGAATCTACCAACCAAGGAAAGTTGAAAAAGATTAACCCAGTAATGAGGGATCTCATTATAATATTACCGCCCCTTAATCTCTAAATTTTCATCCACGGCACTGTCATTTGATTTCACAAGTGACAACGGTGTAGCATTTGGACCAATCAGACACACAACTATTTGTTATATTTAACAAATAGTCCCTAACGCCCCCTTCACCTAACCAAAGTGCCAACTATAGCCCAATTCGGATCAGTGTTAATTTTGACATGAAATTTTAATTTAGTTTTAGTCTTAGTCTTTTGACTATAATTCTTTTTAGTTTTAGTCAAGTTTTAGTCATCTGATTTGTTTTAATTTTAGTCTTATTTTAGTCGACTAAAATTGCTTGGTATTTTAGTCGACTAAAATTGCTTGGTATTTTAGTCGACTAAAATAAGACTAAAATCAATAACAGATTTACTAGACAATTTTTTACAGCTGGTATAGGAAACAAACTTAACCAAAATATATAAAACACAAATTCAACTTTATTTCAACACAACTGTGTCTTTATTTCGATTCAAAAGCTTTTATGGAGCAACAAACACTGTCATGATAATGTAAACAATAACTAGCTGCCAATTGACCATCAATAAAAGAAAAATAAAGTTAGGTCCAGGACCTTAAAGCTTACAGCTGAGCTGAACAATAAGTGCATACATTTAAAGTAAATATTTAATAAGTTGGGTGGATAAAAAAAGTAACAAGATTTTATAAGGTATTCATTTGTCTAGCAATATTGTATGTTTTAAATACTACAATATTGCTAGATTAGTATGTATAATGATAGGATTTAAACATT
Organism: Carassius auratus; assembly: GCF_003368295.1. NCBI lineage: Eukaryota > Metazoa > Chordata > Actinopteri > Cypriniformes > Cyprinidae > Carassius > Carassius auratus. Next base: position 15,140,264 of record NC_039260.1, on the reverse strand, counting down.
CACATTACACATGACTAATATAGAAATATTTGTGATATTGTCAACAAGTAGAACATTATAAAATATACTAAACATTAGTATTAATCAAATGTATGTATCATAATATTACGTATTAGTATTGTGCTCTCATCTAACTGGAAGAAGGGGCTATTTTACAGTACTTTTCAGTTCGTAATATTTAATGCTACAACATCTACGCACTGCAGTCTTCCAATTTTGCTTAGCTCAATAAACAAAAGAACATCGTTGTGAAATTACATTTGAGAAAATGTCCGGGTGGCTCGTCTGTAAATGTCTTTTCAAATTGGTTGTGTTCTTGCCACGAATGAGCGCTCCGCGTGCTTTACACTTTGTTTTGTTTTGTTCGTCGTCAAACGTGAAGTGAACTGTGGACATGTTGTCGCTTTTTTAGACATTACCTCTTTGAATGCCGACTTCCCGGGAGCTCATTTAAAAACTGAAAACCTTCGCTTCACGTCTCAATAAGTCAGGCTCGGATTGGTTCTCTTCTCTCATGCAGTCTTGCCTGTTCCGTTTTGCCGGTTCTTTTGCTCATTCCTCGCATCTCTCCCGTCTGCTGATTTGATTTTCGTCACAGTCTATTTTCGTCTAGTCCTTTATTCGTTGACGATAATGTCAATCAATTTAGTCATAGTTTTAGTCTCCATCAGTGCCTTCTATTTTAGTTTTCCTTTCGTTTTCGTCCGCAAAAATATATTCGTGACGAAAATAATGACGAAAATATTTAGTCAACGAAATTAACACTGATTAGGATGGTAATTGTTTCTCATGTGGACCTCTATAAAAAAATGTTTACATATCATCTCAGTGATAAAACTCATGGATTCGGATGGGAACCTCTGTTCTAAAGCAACCAAAGACAAACTATCTGATAACACTAGTTTTATGGCTTTAAAGAAATGTGGGTAAAGCAACTCTTACTCAAGTCTCTCTAAAACAGAGACATAATGTCCATAAAACAGGACTCTTCTCAAATTAATTAATAGGAAAACCTTTCTTTTGAATGAACACATATATACTTCAGGTCACTGTGTATGTTGTTACTCTTCTTGTATATTGTTTTTTGTATTGCATACTGTTTTATGCATGCTTATGGTAGAACCACTCATTGATGTAATCTTACCTATATGTAATCTAACCATGTTTAGTATCTATGAATTCATCTTCTGATGATTTAAACAATAGTGTATATTAATTAGTTTAAGAATCTTTATTAATTTTGCATTAAGACTCAACAGGGTTCCATATGCAAATTACCATGCTTTCAGACAAAGGACTCTCTCTCCAGTATCTCCAACCTCCCGCTTGAAATTTCAGCCTTTCTCATTAAAAAAGCCCATCCCGAGAGGCGTGAATCTTCTCAGACCTTAAAGGGGTCACGTACAGTGCCGCCCATGTTTTGCTAAATCTTCTGTCTTCCAGATGAGGATGTGAGCTAGAATGCTTCTAAGAATACCCTAAGCATGTGCCAGACCCTCCTAGGATCTCTTTTTTTTATTTAACTTTCCACTGGGAAGAAACTCTCAATAAGGATAAGGATAAGGATAAACTTTATTTGTCCCCCAAAGGAAATTTGTCTTGGGCAAAGTCTTACAGTGTTGTTCTGAACAGACAATAATAATAATAAAAATAAAAATAAACTTAATATACAACAATGTATAAGCCTAAGATGTAAACATACATACAGTGCAAAATACAGAGTTCTAATATTTTATATAGGTATTATTTTTGGTAGAATTCAGCATTTTTATCGAGGCAGGAACAAACAAAAGCTTCAGTCTATTAGTTTTACACATTAGCATTCTTAGTCTCTTTCCCAGTGGCAGTGTCTGATATTTGCTAAAAATAGAATGTTTGGAGTCAGTACTGATACTTTTTGCTCTCCTGGCGGGCCTTCCTGCATGTACTTTCAAGTCTCTGTAACTTCAATGAGCCAAAAAAAAGCTCACGTTACTCCTCTCTTCATCAGGTTACACTGGCTACCAGTAGCTGCTCGCATTAAATTCAAGGTACTGATGCTTGCCTACAAGACAACCACTGGCACGTCATCAACATACCTAAACTCACTAGTACAATCCTATGTGCCCACCAGAAGTTTGCTTTCTGCAAATGAACGACGCTTTGAGGTGCCATCTCAAAGAGGTTCAAAATCACTCTCACAGACCTTTTCCTGGACTGTGCCCAGCTGATGGAATGAAGTCCCAATCTCAATTTAGAGTCTTTACTCATTTTAAAAAAACTGGCTTTTTCGCCAGCACTTAACCAACTAATACTATCATTTACCTTTTCTTTTATTGTCTATCATATTCTTAAAAAATAAATAAAAAATAAAAACCTGGCTATGTGTTCTGTGCTAGACTGTCATGCTGTCTGGTCTCTGTTTCCCTGAGTCTCCACTAGTGGTCTCACTTCCCCATAGGCACCTCACCGTTGGCACTACAATTCCCACAAAGCCTTGCCCCTTCATCACAGTTATTGCACTCCTGTTAATTGCACTCAGGTGTCTTCACTTGATAGTCTGTACCCTGCCTATATTCACCAGTCTTTTTCTGTTTGTCTTCATAGAGTCCTTTCTTTCCGTCACCCAGGTTCCTTGCCTTCAGAGTTTCAAGTCCTGTTCCTGTTCCTATTCCTATTCCTGTTTGTTTGTTTGTTTGGATGGATTTTTGGTTTTGACCCCTGCATGTTGGATTCTGATTTGGATTAGCCAAATAAACCCACACTGCATTTGGATCTCTCTTTCCCTGGGTCTCTGATCGTAACATAGACTAACTGAGACTTGTCACATCATTTGTATACTGTTGTTGTTCTCTTGTTGGTCTGATTGCTTCTATTTTTCTCATTTGTAAGTCGCTTTGAACAAAAGCGTCTGCTAAATGACTAAATGTAAATGTTCTCAGCATTGCTTGTTCATATAGAGTCCGTATGAGCTTATATTGTTTTATTCCTATGATTTTCCAATTTGTTTTTCAGATGAACAGAATTTCCAAACCACACTGTGAATCCGTAGCGAATAAGACTTTCAAGCGTGGTCTGGTAAAAAAAAAAAAAAAAAAAAAAAAAAAACATGCAAGATATTACTACCCACCCCATACAATGTGAGACTGTCAGTTTGTGTTTTCCAACAAAGAACACTGTAATATGTCACTTGTTGTATCACTGTGTCTTTAATAATGACAGGCTTGTGTTCAGATACACTTCTTGGGTCAAGGACAATTTATTGTGTCTTATTTACATTTAACAAAAGACCTTGTCACACCACTGAATGAAAGTACATATTTCACTATGGTAAGATGATAGGTCCATGTCTTTATGTAAGAGACTTCATATGACAGTGTCATCAGCATATTTCATGATATAATTATTAATATATGTGCTTCTACAATCATTCAGGGATAAAGAAAAAAACAGTATGAAAGCAATGAAACAAAACCTTGTGTGCTCCTGTGCTGCTATATCTGACCTCAGAAAGTTCAAATCAATTCAATTTTATTTTATTTGTTCTATACAAATCTTTAGAAAGCAGCTTTACAGAAAATTAAGTTTCTACAATATTTAGTAGTAGCTTGTGGTGACTGTCAGTTTATGTGCATATGACAGGATTTTTCAGAAAAATGTATGGATGAACATTATTAACAGCAATTATTATATAATCATCAGCATAACAGTGGAAACTAATCCCATATTTTCTAATAATATTACCAAGGGGCAACATGTATATTGAAAATAGAAGGGGACCTAGTACGGATGCTTGTGGCACTTCATATTTTACTGGTGATAAATGAGATGACTCCCCATTTAAATAAACAAAATGGTAGCGTTCATCTTAGAGCCTACCCTTGAATACTTGTATAGTTTTGTAAATGATCTATGAGTATGTCATGATCTATGGTGTTGAACGCAGCACTAAGATCAAGTAAAAATATAGCTGCAAGCAGCGATAGCGGGCTCAAGCCTTCAGTGCAAACGCCACCCCAGTGGCATTGGGAAAACTGTGCCCATGTCACGTTTATTAACTTTCTGTTTCCTTTTTTGGTCACCTTCCTCTTAGTTTTGGTTAATTGATTCTTCCCACCTGTTTCCAGTTCCCTCATCACCTCCTGATTGTTTAAATACCCGTTCTGTTGAGTTCTCCCTCGTCCGTGATTGTTTGTATGGTTCCCAGATAATGTTTAGATGTTGATGTGTTTGAATGTAGATGAATAAACGTGTTACCTTACCTGAATGTGCATCTGAGTGTTAATGCTAAATGTAATCTTGTATATTGTCTGTTTTCCCCTTCTTTATCAGTAAACTCCTTATTTGTTCCAGATCCTCTTCTCGCACTTTGTTTTACGTTTAGCACTACCTTAGTTTGTAACAGAATCACGGACCCAACAGTGTAGTTTAATTTAGCTGCGTTTTTTTCTTTCATGTATTTATCTTTTATTTTTTCTCCTCTCCTGAAATGGCCATCCCAGCAGTCCGTCTCCTATGCCTGGAGCAACTGGACCGTTCGCTGGAGGACCACACCAGGGACTTTTTAGATTTGGCGTGCCTTACTCACTTCCCTGACCGCTCTCTAACTTCTTCTACACTGGCCTGAGCGAGCGGTGTAAGGCACGCCTACTCTAAAGAGTCCCTGGTGTGGTCCTCCAGTTCCTATGCCCCTTTTCCGCTGGTTCCGTCCAGCCATGAATTTTCTGTTTCTCCGCTGGTTCCATCCAGCCATGAATTTTCTGTTTCTCCGCTGGTTCCGTCGAGCCATGAATTTTCTGTTTCTCCGCTGGTTCTACCCAGCCCTGAGTTTTCTGTTTCTCCGCTGGTTCCGCCCAGCCCTGAATTTTCTGTTTCTCCGCTGGTTCCACCCAGCCCTGAGTTTTCTGTTTCTCCGCTGGTTCCGCCCAGCCCTGAATTTTCTGTTTCTCTGCTGGTTCCGCCCAGCCCTGAATCTTCTGTGTCTCCGCTGGTTCCGCCAAGCTCTGAATCTTCTGTGTCTCCGCTGGTTCCGCCCAGCTCTGAATCTTCTGTGTCTCCGCTGGTTCCGCCCAGCTCTGAATCTTCTGTGTCTCCTGTGTTCCCTCCCGGCCTCCCTCTCCCACCTCCTCCTGGACCTGCCGGTCCCTCTGCTCCACTTCCGCTGGTTCCGTCCAGCCTTGATCCTCCTGTCCTTCCTCCCATCATTCCTCTCTCTCCTCCTCCTAGACCAGCCAGTTCCTCTTAATCCCTGCTGGTCCCAGTCAGTCCTGCAGCTCACGCTCAGTCCGCGCCATCTGGGCGCGATGGTTCGCCGCTGGACTGCCAGTTTCCAGCTCCGCCTTGGTGCGTTAAAGCCCTGTCTCCTCCTCCAGCCTCCGAGCCCTGGACTCCTCCTCGGTCCTTCAACTTAGCGGCTCCGACTTGGCTCTTAACTCCCTTGTCTCCACCGTGGCCTGGCATCCCACCTGCTCCACCGGGCTTCCTCATCCCTCCGGCTCCACCTTGGTCAGTCGTCGACCATCCGCCGCCTCGGGACTCCACTCCTCTGGTTCCACCTCATCACTCCATCCCTCCGGCTCTGTCAGGCTCCTCCTTCCCTCTGGTTCCACCTCCATCCTCGGTCGCTCCGGCTCCACAGCGGTCTGCCAGGACCCCGCCTCCGCCTTGGTCGCCTGAGCCTTCTGCTCCACCTAGGCCCTCCGGATCCTCGACGTCACCCTGGCTCTGAAGCTGTGCTGCTCCATCTTGGGCTCCTCACCCACCGGTGCAGTCTCCGCCTGTCGGCCCCCTGGTGTCGTCGACCCCTCCTTCACCATGGCTCCTCCCGCCGTCAACTCCACCATGGATCTCTGTCCTGGCTGGTCTCTGGTGGACAATCTGGCTCCTATTTTTGTATAATTGCGCATGTTTATATTGCCTGTTACGTCATTTGGGTTATTGGGCTACCTTGTTGAACGCATATCATTATATTTCAATTTTTTTTATTTATTTTCCAAATATAATTCATTAGTCCAACGAACCTTTCAGTACATAATGCATACTGCGTAACGAACCGAAAGCCTCGTACCGAACGGTTCAATACGAATACGCGTATCGTTACACCCTTAATATATATATATATAATAGCTTTCCAATGCCGTTGCTGTTGATAATAGGATTAAGCAAGTGTAGAACACGTACAAACAGAGTCCATGTAGACAGATGTAGATGCATAACAAATGTCTTTCTTTATCACTTGAGCTCCATTAAACGTTATCTCAAACTTCTTTTGGCCTCTCCTTGTTCACATGTCAAACAAAGCCATACTTTATGGACCGCATACAACTAGAATCCTCCTTGCGAACTACTCTGCAGTGCACTCAAAAACTGTGTTCAGGACAGGTGCTCTAATTAAACATAGCCACAGCACCACCCAGTGGACAAAACCTTTACCATCCCCAAAATGGCTCCTACTACACACACACACACACACACACACACACACACACACACACACACACACACATATATATATATATATATATATATATATATATATATATATATATATACATGTATAGCTGTATTTATAAGCTGCTTACTAATGACTATTAATGTTGGGACAAGACTTTTTATAGCATGAACTGACTATTTACTAATGAGCAGGCACGCAGATGGCACGAGGGACGGGGGGGACATAACCCCCCCAGATTCATAGTAACCAGATCCGTCCCCCTCACTTTCTCAATGAATGGTTGTATTGGTAAACAGAGGATTAATCCGCGAGTTTCCGCGATTTACATTAGTCTAAGTAGAAGCGACCCGGCCCGCCACTCCTTTAAACGTGTACTAACTAAACGATTTTTGAAACACGCTTTTGACAGCTGTGTTTGACCGAGTCCCAAAACACACTTGTAGCCAATCAGCGGTAAGGGGACGTGTCTTGTTCTGATGGTGAGAAGAAAGTGCTCAATTTGAGTGCACAGGACGCATATTACATTAGCTACATTTACATTTAGTCATTTAGCTGACGCTTTTATTGAGAGAGATGGCGGATAAAAAAGAGGGATTACAATTAAGCAAGAGGTAGGACCCGTGTAAATATCGGAGCAGCTTTCCAGTGGTGGAGAGAAACTCAAGGATTGGGAAGGGCTCGAATCGTATGCCGAGGTTTATTTGCTTCTTTTTGATAGGTGAGTAACGATTTTGCGTTGTTTCACACAACTTATCCATGTTGGCTTTTGTTTGAATATGCTTGTGTGTCATCTTTGCTTGTTTCCGCGATCGTTGTTACCATGGTTGCGTATGTACGTGTGGGGTGAAGATTTCAAAATAGGGGCGATGCACGGTGGCTGAAAGAGCACAACTTCACAAAACACATTCAAAAAGAAAAAACACCAGCAAATTAAAAAAAAACCTCTTAATCAGTTTGACAACACACGTGCTGCAAATACTCAATGAAACACAAAAACAAGCTACAAATGCTCACAACACAAACAAATACAGAAACGCTCTGCAAATACTCAACACAAACAAAATTACCCCAACAAAAAGAGTATTTTGAGTATTGATACCATTTGAATGACCATATTTGTACAAATACCATGGTTAAACTATGGTTATAGTAGTAAATCCATGGTTAATTTGTTAATGATTACAGTAACCATTTTTTGGAAATGGTAAATGAACTGCATTTATATTGCGCTTTCAACAGATCAGATGGCCATCCAAAGCGCTTTACAAGTTGCCTCACATTCACCCATTCACAAACTCATTCATACACCGACTGCGGTGTCAGCCATTCAAGGTGCCATCCAGCTCATCGGGAGCAGCTGGGGTTGGGTGTCTTGCTCAAGGACACCTCGACACTTGGTCAGGTGGAGCCGGGGATTGAACCACCAACCTTCCGGTTTGTAGACAACCTACATGTATTTATTAATTAATTCATTTCAATAGTAAAACCACAGGCTATGGTTAGTTTGTGTAAGGTAAGCTGTAAAAGTAAGTTAGCCAGCTTACATAACCTTTCACAGGTACAGAAATTGTGTATTTAGTCAGCTTATTTAGGCTAATAATATCCATAAAAAAGCTAAGGAATCGTATGACCAGGATTGTTAAAATAAACAAAAAATATTTTTTCAGAGGAAAGATTTAAATTATGTCCCAGCAACATTTGTCACTTCACAGTTCCCTAAAATATAATTCCGATGTGGTCTGTGTTTTTGCAGCACATTTCTTTATTTGTTTGTATTGTGAGTATTTGCAGCACGTGTTGTCAAACTGATGAAGATGTTTTCATAATTTACAGGTATTTTTATTTTTTTTATTTGCGGCATTTTTAGCTCTCTCGACCACCGTAGCAGGTCCTGTTGGGGTATGGGTGTGTTTGTTTTGGTGCTAAAGAATCGGGTTAGGGCAGATGCAGGCTGAAGCACAATAATAGTCTAACCATTACTTTTCCCACATTCTCACTACACAGTACACACTGTTCTGTTGTCAATAAACACACATGACGATGGTGCTTCCATTGACGTTTATGTTCTCTTTGTGTGTATTGCTATGACTCCTGACCCCGGGGTCCTACGAGGAGCTGGTGGCTGCCTCAATTGTGCCTTTAGCGGTAACCATAGTGATCATATACAGGTGCATGCCAAAAAATGTGAATTTCATGGAAAAGTTCTTTGTTTTTTCTAATTTAATTCAAATAAGCAAACTTTCTTATATTCTTGCAGCTTGTGGCACTGCTGAGGCATTACTGAAGACCAGGTTGCTTTGATAGCGGCCTTCAGCTCTTCTGCTTTGTTTGTCAGATGTTACTTCTCTTCCTCTTCACAATAGCCCATAGATTCTCTGTGAGGTTCAGGTCAGGTGAGCTGGCTGGCCAATCAAGCATGGTAATATCATGGTCAGCAAAGCACTTTTTTTTACTGTGGGCGGGTGCTAACGTCCTACTAGAAGAGGAAATCAGCATCTCCATAAAGCTTGTCAGCAGATGGAAGATGGAAGTGCTCCCAAAATCTCCTGGTAGATGGATACATTGACTTGTCACGGTTGGTAAACCATGATCTCGGGTTGTTTACACTTTGTGGTGAATTCTGTGTGTTCCGCGTCTGCACTGATTAGTTGTGGGCGTCTCCGTTTATTGTATCAGCAACAGCTGCCACTCATTACCCATCCACTATATAATGGCTTGTCTCACGTCCTGTTTGTGAGATCGTTGTTTCATGTCGTTGTGTTTACCCCCATCTGGCTTCTGTGTAGTTTGCGTTGGATGTCTGTGTTTCCCCAGAACCTCATCCACTCTCCGCACGATCACTCAGCCACGGACACTTACCTTCGGCTCTGTTCCCCGCAGTTCCTGTGCCACTCTCTCCTGCTGCCTCACGCCGTCAACACCCGGATTCCTCGCCTTCTCTCCACTACCGTCTGGACTTCTCACCGCCTTACCATCCCTTTGGAGTGTTGCTGTATCATCGTCATTGCATTTTGCTCTGCAGCCCCGCAGTTTCGCTACGGAAGAATCCAAAGTAGCATTCATGCTCACACTTCTCTCTGGCAAGGCTGCCTTATGGGGAACGGCGGTATGGGAGAATCACCATCCGTGTTGTGCCTCGTTCCACCTCCTATCTGATGAAATGAAGAGAGTCTTCGACTGGGCTGCGACCGGCAGGGAGGCCGCCCATCGCCTCTCGGAACTCCGACAAGGACATTCATCTGTCACCGATTATTCCATCGAGTTCCTCACCCTTGCGGCCGCTTGCCAGTGGAACGAGGCGGCGCAGTGGGATAGATTCCTGCATGGGTTATCTGACCGTGTTCAGCAGGAGATCTACCTCCTCGAGCTGCCCCCTACTCTCAATGAACTCATAGACCTGGCGTTGTGGGTGGAGGCCAGGTTTAATCACCTGGGCCGCCAATACAGTCCTTCCAGACCTCCATTCTCTCCCAGTAGGGGGCGCTTGAGTCGAGAGAACACGGTCGGTTCTGTTGAAGATCACAAGCCCATGCAGGTGGGTCGAGCTCGGCTGTCCCGGAGGGAGAGGGAACGGCGGAGGTCCCAAGGACTATGTTTAAACTGTGGAGGCTCTGACCATAACAACTACTCTTGCCCGGTAAAAGAGTCAGCCCGATAGTAAACCTGAGGCTACTATCGGGTGGGATCTCCGCTGAGAAGTCCTCACCCACATCATCGACCCTACTTCCGGTGAAACTGCGGTGGAAGAATCACCATCATGAATGCCAAGCCCTTCTGGACTCCGGAGCCGAAGGTAATTTCATTGATTCTTCACTTGCACATCACCTGAACATTCCTGTCCTTCTTGTGCCTCTTCCCATCCATGTCACCGCACTCAACGGCCAGGAACTGCCTCATGTCACCCACCATACTGAATCCATCACACTCATCACATCTTGCAACCATCAAGAAACCATATCCTTTTTCCTCATGGACTCCCCTGTTGCTCCCATTGTTTTAGGTCACCCCTGGTTGTTCAAACATAATCCACGAGTTGAATGGGGTTCTAACACTGTCACATTGTGGAGTGAAAGTTGTCATGAGTCTTGTCTGGTTTCTGCCTGTCCTGTTGTTCCTGTTTCTGTTTTTCAGAAGGAGACCATGGCTTTGCCAAATGTGCCCGTTGAGTATCTAGACCTGAAGGAAGTGTTCAGTAAGTCCCGGGCTGCTTCTCTTCCTCCGCATCGTCCCTACGACTGTGCCATAGACTTAGTGTCAGGTAAATCTCCGCCTAAAGGCAAGTTATACTCTCTTTCTATTCCTGAGAGGGAGGCCATGGAGAAATATATTTCTGATTCCTTAGCCTCTGGGTTCATCCGTCCTTCCTCTTCTCCAGCGGGGGCGGGGTTCTTTTTTGTGGGTAAGAAGGATGGTTCTCTGTGACCTTGCATTAATAACCGAGAGCTGAACAACATTACTATTAAGAATACTTATCCGTTACCACTCATGTCTTCAGCTTTCGAGAGGTTGCAGGGAGCATCAGTATTCACAAAATTGGATTTACGTAACGCTTATCATTTGGTCCGCATCAGGAAGGGGGATGAATAGAAAACTGCCTTTAATACCCCTAGAGGGCACTTTGAATATTTGGTGATGCCGTTCGGGCTCTCCAACTCGCCCGGGGTTTTTCAAACACTCGTGAATGACGTGTTGAGAGATATGGTAGATCAGTTTATATATGTTTACCTGGATAACATACTGATTTTCTCTTCATCTCTCCAGGAACATGTTCAACACGTCAGACGAGTGCTCCAGAGGTTATTAGAGAATGGGCTTTTTGTCAAGGCGGAGAAGTGCGTATTCCATGCACAGTGGGTCCCCTTTTTAGGGTTTATCGTGTCGTCTGAGGGAATACGAATGGACCCTGACAAGGTAAAGGCTGTGATAGATTGGCCATCTCCAGATTCCCGTAAGGCCTTACAGTGGTTTCTGGGGTTCGTCAATTTCTATCGCCGTTTTATTCGTAATTACAGCCAACTAGCCTCACCTCTGACAGCCTTGACCTCCCCCAGTACTCCGTTCAGGTGGTCTGACGCAGCTGAGGCTGCGTTCTCTAACCTCAAGAACCGCTTTGTTTCGGCTCCCATCCTTGTCGCCCCTGATCCCACACGGCAGTTCGTGGTGGAGGTCGACGCATCAGAGGTGGGGGTAGGAGCAGTGTTGTCCCAACGTGCTGCTTCAGACGATAAGGTCCACCCTTGCGCGTTTTTCTCTCATCGATTATCTCCTGCCGAACGTAATTATGACATTGGCAATAGAGAGTTTTTGGCAGTCAAATTAGCATTGGAGGAGTGGCGCCACTGGTTAGAGGGTTCAGGGGTTCCCTTTATTGTTTAGACCGATCATAAGAATTTAGAGTACATTAGAACTGCCAAAAGACTCAATTCCAGGCAGGCTCGGTGGGCACTTTTTTTCGGCCGTTTTGAATTTACCCTATTGTACCGCCCGGGTTCCAAAATTGTTAAACCTGATTCTTTGTCACGTCTTTTTGATCCCTCCGCCCGTCCCGCTACTCCTGAGTGTATTTTGCCTGAGAGATTAGTAGTCTCAGCACTTGTATGGGAGGTCGAGTCGAAGGTCAAGACGGCCTCAGAAGGGGTAATGCCTTCGTCCAGTTGCCCACCGAACCGCTTATTTGTGCCAGAAGAGTTAAGGTCCGAAGTTGTCCAGTGGGGTCATTGTTCCAACATGGCTTGTCATCCAGGGATAAGTAGAACTAATGGGTTGGTTAGACAACGATTCTGGTGGCCACGTATGGCTCGCGATGTCCGCGATTTTGTTTAGGCTTGTTCAGTTTGCGCCAGTGGTAAGTCATCTAATAAACTAGCTCCCAAATTTATCGGCCCGTTCACTATCACCAAGATCATTAGCCCGGTGACAGTCCGCCTCAAACTACCTCCTGCATACAAGAGGATACACCCCGCCTTTTATGTGTCCAAAATTATACCCGTGTTTTATGCACGTATTAATCCGCCTACTCCGGTTCCCCCGCCACCACGTCTCGTAGATGGGGAACCGACTTATTTGGTTAATCGCATTCTGTCACAGTTGGTAAACCGTTATCTCAGGTTGTTTACACTTTGTGGTGAATTCTGTGTGTTCCGCGTCTGCACTGATTAGTTGTGGGCGTCTCCGTTAATTGTATCAGCAACAGCTGCCACTCATTACCCATCCACTATATAATGGCTTGTCTCACGTCCTGTGTTTGTGAGATCGTTGTTTCATGTCGTTGTGTTTACCCCCGTCTGGCTTCTGTGTAGTTTGCGTTGGATGTCTGTGTTTCCCCAGAACCTCATCCACTCTCCACACGATCACTCAGCCACGGACACTTACCTTCGGCTCTGTTCCCCGCAGTTCCTGTGCCACTCTCTCCTGCTGCCTCACGCCGTCAACACCCGGATTCCTCACCTTCTCTCCACTACCGTCTGGACTTCTCACCGCCTTACCATCCCTCTGGAGTGTTGCTGTATCATCGTCTTTGTGTGACTTTGTACCAAATCATATCCTCTCATTAAATACTTGTACTCGCTATTGTTTCCAGACTGTCCTTTCACCAGCCGTCACATGACTCTGGACTTGATAAAACACAATGGAGCAACACCAGCAGATGTGACGCACCCAAATCATCTCTGACTTCAGAAACTTCACACTGGACTTTGGATTATGTGCCTCTCCAGTGTTCCTCCAGACTCCAGACCTTCATTTCCAAATGAAATGCTAAATTTACTTTCATCTGAAAAGAGGACTGTGGACCACTGAGCAACAGTCCAGTTCTTTTTCTCCTTACCCCAGGTGAGATGCTTCAGATGTTTTTATCTGGTTCAGGAGTGGCTTGGTTCTAGGAATGTGGCGGCTGTAGCTTTTTCCTGAAGACATCTGAGTATGGTGACTCTTGATGCGCTGACTCCAGCTTCAGTCCACTCCTTGTGACACTCCCAAGTTCTTTAATCAGCTTTTCATGATAATCTTCCCAAGGCTGTGGTCATGCCTGCTTGCTTGTGCACCTTTTCCTTCCACACCTTCGACTTCCAGTCAACTTTCTATTAATATATTTTGATACAGCACTCTGTGAACAGCCAGCCCTTTCAGCAATGACCTTCTGAGGCTGACCCTCCTTGTGGAGGGTGTTGATGAACTCAGTTGTAAGAAGTCAGTAGTCTTTCCCATAATTGTGGTTGCATGTTCTAAACTAGCCCAGGAGGTACCCTGTATTTATACTCAAAATTTACCAAACTAATCAACCTCAAAATAGAATATAACATTTTTTGAGATACTGAATTATTTTATTTTCTTAAGATGTAAGTCGTAACCATGATAATTAAAACACTTTATATAATAAATAATAATAATAATTATAATAATAATAAATACATACATACATACATACATACACACATAAAAAAGCAGCCAAGACAAATGATTTTCTGTATTTTTTTATAGATTAAAATTGAAGCAGCTGGTAAATGCTGTCACTTTAATATTCAAATCCAGTAGAGCCACTACAGATTTATTTCTCAACAGTTTATGTTCACGTGGCTGTTTTCGTTTATATTTGCCAAGCTATTATGTATTTTGAAATAATCTTCTCCGTGATGTGTTCGTTACCAGACAGCAAGCAGTTTTGACCCAGATCTGGCCCACATTTGGCCCGCATGGATTTCACATGGGCCAGATGTGGGCCGGTTCTGGGCCAAAACTGCTTGTTGTCTGGGTTCGTTTCAAATAGTCTTTCACACTTAAACGGGTCACAAATACATTCATTTAGCTCTTGTTGTGTTATAATGGGTGTATTGTGTGCATTTGTGGTAATATTTTATTTTAAAAAGCTCTTAACAAGAATAAATTTGTTTGTTTTGAGCTCTGAGACACTGTACGCACTGATCAGAGGCACTGATTTCACATAGGCAAGGCAAGGCAAGGCAAGGCAAGTTTATATATATATAGCACATTTCGTACACAATGGTAATTCAAAGTGCTTTACATAAAAGAAAGTAAAATAATCATAAAGAAAAATAATAACAAAAATAAAACAAGCAATTTTAAAACTTTTAAACTGATTAAGACATTTAAAAACAGTTAGAAAATGATTTTACATAAAAAAAAATAAATAAATAAAACATTGAAAATATAATGCAATCAGTTCGGACATTTGACAGTGCTCATTCAATAAATGCACAGCTAAAAAGATGCGTTTTGAGTCTAGATTTAAATGTGACTAGTGTTTTAGCACATCTGATCTCTTCTGGAAGCTGATTCCAACTGCGGGCGGCATAAAAACTAAAGGCAGACTCCCCTTGTTTTGTGTGAACCCTTGGCATTTCTAACTGACTTGATCCTAGTGATCTGAGTGCTCTATTAGGCTTATATTCAGTGAACATATCTGCAATATATTTCGGTCATAGGTCATTTAGTGACTTATATACGAGTAAAAGTACTTTAAAATCAATCCTAAATGTAACTGGAAGACAGTGTAAGGACCTGAGGACTGGTGTGATATGCTCAGATTTTCTGGTTCTAGTCAGAATCCTGGCAGCAGCGTTCTGGATGAGCTGCAGCTGTCTAATGGTCTTTTTGAGAAGGCCGGTGAGGAGCCCATTACAATAGTCCACCCTGCTGGTGATAAAGGCATGAACAAGTTTGTCCAAGTCTTGACTGGAAACAAAACATCTAATTCTTGCAATGTTTTTTAAATGATAGTATGCTGATTTAGTTACTGCTTTGACATGACTACTGAAACTATGGTCTGTCTCCAGAATCACACCAAGATTCCTGAGTTGATTTTTAGTTGTTTGACCCCTAGAGTCAAGGTATGCATTCACCTTGAACACTTCATCTTTGTTTCCAAATGCAATGACTTCAGTTTTTTCCTTGTTTAACTGAAGAAAGTTCTGGCACATCCAACTATTAATTTCATCAATGCATTGGCAGAGGGAGTCAATGGGGCTGTAGTCATTTGGAGATAAGGCTTGGTAAATCTGGGTATCATCAGCATAGCTGTGATAGGCAATTTGGTTCTTTCTCGTTATTTGACTTAGTGGATGCATATACAGGCTAAACAAGAGAGGTGCAAGAATTGACCCTTGTGGGACTCTGCATGTCATGGACGTCCACTTAGACTTATGCTCTCCTAGACTCACATAATAGCCTCTCCTTTCTAAGTATGACCTGAACCATTTAAGTACCATCCCAGAAAACCCGACCCAGTTTTCCAGTCTCTCTAGTAGTATGTTATGATCGACAGTGTCAAACTTTTGGACGAATCTGTCTGACCTTGCATTACTTGAGGATGTGCTAATCGCCTTCCTGATATTTATGATCTTCTCAGAAAAGAAAGAAGCAAACTCATTGCATTTGCTGTCTGATAGCATATCACTGAAAAAAGAGTACAAGTGTTATTTAAGTTACTGTTTATAAGGTTTGAGAAGAAGTTCTGTCTAGCTGTGGCTAGTTTCACATTAAAAGCATGAAGGATGTCTTTATAGATGCTATAGTGAATTTCAAGTTTCGTCTTCCTCCACATCCGCTCTGCTTTTCTGCATTGTCTTTTCATAGTTAGAACTGCTGTTGATCTTCTCCAAACTGATTTCTGTCTGTTTGTTTTCTTACTGACTATTATTGGTGCAATATCATCAATAACATTCTTAACTTTTGAGTTGAAGGAATCAAGGAGAATATCAAAAGAGTCTGCAGAAATGCTTGGTGTTAAAGATATAGCCTCCATAAATAGTACACTTGTGTTCTCGTTTATGCATCTCCTTCTGACAGAGACAGATCTAGATTCAGTGGTAGCAGAGATCAATATATCAAAGAAAATACAGAAGTGATCAGATAGTGCTACGTCCTTAATAACAACGGATGAAATGTTTAGACCCCTACTGATGATTAGATCCAGAGTGTGTCCACCTTTGTGTGTGGGTCCATGCACATGCTGAATCAGGTCAAATGTGTTTAGAACCGTTATCATTTCTTTTGTAGTTTTGTTTTCTGCATTATCTATGTGAATATTAAAATCCCCTGCAATTGCAAAACAGTCAAACTCTGAGGAAATTATTGATAACATTTCTGTGACCTCTTCAACAAAGGCTGGAGAGTATTTTGGAGGCCTGTAAATATTAATAAACAGAATGCGTGGGGCACCTTTCAGCACAATCCCTAGATATTCAAAAGACAAGTACTGACCAAATGACACTTGCTTGCATTGATAGACATCTTTAAATAGAGCAGCTACACCCCCACCTCTCCTAACAGTCCTGCAAACACTCATGTAAGTGAAGTTAGGAGGGGCTGCTTCATTTAGGATTGTTGCACTGCAGCTGTCTTCTAGCCATGTTTCATTTAGAAACATAAAATCCAGATTGTTTGTGGTTATAAAGTCATTGATTAGAAATGATTTATTTTTAGTGAGCGATTAAAAGCATGAAGGATGTCTTTATAGATGCTATAGTGAATTTCAAGTTTCGTCTTCCTCCACATCCGCTCTGCTTTTCTGCATTGTCTTTTCATAGTTAGAACTGCTGTTGATCTTCTCCAAACTGATTTCTGTCTGTTTGTTTTCTTACTGACTATTATTGGTGCAATATCATCAATAACATTCTTAACTTTTGAGTTGAAGGAATCAAGGAGAATATCAAAAGAGTCTGCAGAAATGCTTGGTGTTAAAGATATAGCCTCCATAAATAGTACACTTGTGTTCTCGTTTATGCATCTCCTTCTGACAGAGACAGATCTAGATTCAGTGGTAGCAGAGATCAATATATCAAAGAAAATACAGAAGTGATCAGATAGTGCTACGTCCTTAATAACAACGGATGAAATGTTTAGACCCCTACTGATGATTAGATCCAGAGTGTGTCCACCTTTGTGTGTGGGTCCATGCACATGCTGAATCAGGTCAAATGTGTTTAGAACCGTTATCATTTCTTTTGTAGTTTTGTTTTCTGCATTATCTATGTGAATATTAAAATCCCCTGCAATTGCAAAACAGTCAAACTCTGAGGAAATTATTGATAACATTTCTGTGACCTCTTCAACAAAGGCTGGAGAGTATTTTGGAGGCCTGTAAATATTAATAAACAGAATGCGTGGGGCACCTTTCAGCACAATCCCTAGATATTCAAAAGACAAGTACTGACCAAATGACACTTGCTTGCATTGATAGACATCTTTAAATAGAGCAGCTACACCCCCACCTCTCCTAACAGTCCTGCAAACACTCATGTAAGTGAAGTTAGGAGGGGCTGCTTCATTTAGGATTGTTGCACTGCAGCTGTCTTCTAGCCATGTTTCATTTAGAAACATAAAATCCAGATTGTTTGTGGTTATAAAGTCATTGATTAGAAATGATTTATTTTTTAGTGAGCGAATGTTTAAAAGTGCTAACTTGATGGCAGTGCTTAGTTTGATGCATAATAGGCCGCAGATTAGATGAGTTTGCCCTTCGGCTTGAGAAGGCCTTAGACTTTCTATCACATGATAAAACTGAAATAGAGAAAGCTACAGGCACACTGGGTTCCCGCTTGTTCAGTAAGCATTTGTCTATGTTGCTGCTATTATAGCGGGGACCCGACACATATCACTGAGAGCTGCTATCAGTTGTTTTTGGTTCACCTTCAGCAGATAGAGGGTTTGGGAACATGGCCCACAGGCTTTGGTGGTTGGGGGGCCCGCCGTTTTTTTGTTGATATCTGCGGGCTAGCAGCGAATGAGTGGGAGAGTTTAGTCCCAACATACACCAATTCCTCCATTTTCTGTGAGAAGCACAGAAGTGGAGATGCTGGAGAGAGGGATAATGCGTCTGGTGAGAAGGGCTGTGTCTCTGGTGTTTCTGGTGGCTGTGATGTGTTGTCCTGGCTTCCCTGGCTGTTTTCCAGAAAGTCATACTTGGGTGGTGAATCTTGTAGCTGTTTTGATACATTTTTTTATTTGTTGAACCTCGATTAAATTGTTACTCTTAACTTGGTTTGGACATTTTTTTTATTTTCTAGTTCGGGCAACAGACACAGTCTCTATAGTGTGATATCTAGGTGAAAGAATCTCTATGTGCTGAGAATTAACTGACCTCTGTGACTTGAGATTTACTAATAATTTACTACTAATCATGGAACCAGCCTTACTGATGAGATGCACATGTGATTAATTGCACAGTCCTGGAGGGTATGTTCACTCTGTGTGTGTGTGTGTGTGTGTGTGTCTATCTGACTAGTGTGAGGCCTGTTCATATAACATGATTGGAAACATAGACATAGACATGATTGGTAACAGAGACACAGGCAGATGCAAATGAAGCTCAGACGAGACTGCAACATCAATCATCTGTCTGGTACACATCAAGAGCAGGAAGAATAACAGCTTCCAGTATGCATGCCATTACATCTGCTAGTGTTGAGAAACCAGCCACATCAACTGTGTCAATAGTGTGCTATCCCAAAAAAAAAACAGCAACCTCAGCTGCCATCAGATGGGGAATAGACAATAAAGGAAAAGCAAAGCAGGTCTATGTCACACTGGCAGCACCTCAACACACAAACCTAAAAGTGGAGAAATGTGGATTTATCATAAATCCATTATTTCTTGAAGTTGGGGCATCGCCTGATGGCCTCATTCACTGCACATGTTGTGGGATAGGCTGTCTGGAAATCAAATGCACATTTAAGCACCGCAACAGCTCCATACTGCAGGCTTGTGCAGATTACAACACTTTCTGTTTCCAGGTAACTGATGGGAAGTTACATTTAAAAAAATTTTTTCCATGCCGGTCGTGAGTGTGAGTATGGCAGTTAATTACACAACAAGCTTTCACCAATGTGACGTAGTTTTTAGCTGTGCAAAGCAAACAAAACCGTCAATTATCAATCCAATTCAGTACATACAGCAGCGTCCGTGTCCCCAAGTCCCAAAATGCACTGCATTGCTGATGTCACATTTTCAGACTCTATAGCAGCTGCTGGAAGCAGATTAGCATGCAGATCTCTCCAGGGAAACAATGACAATAATGCTGGGATGCAGAAGAGATACAGGGATAACCAGGTCAGATGCTCTGAATCAGTATACCAGTACAGAATAGACATAAATGAAATGACATAAAGCTGGAGAATGTGGATTCTATTTTAGACTGTGATAGACCAGATATAATTTATCATGTAATGCAGTTTGCTAGTTTGCAGTTTGAGTTATTCACCTTCAAAGACCATGTTTAGAAAACACACAACAAAGCACCTTGTATTGAGGTGGTTCATCATATGAAAAACAACATAAATAATCATATTTGTCACAAACAGCAGCTTTTTATATAACTTCAAAGGGTTTTCTGTAAAATTATATAAAGATATTGCCTTTATTCCATTGTATGTGGGTATGGAGAGACTTCAAATTTGGGTAGGCGGAAACTGTATACTAAAAGGGTATTATTCTTCCCTTCAGTTGGAATAGAAAAACTTTTGCATAGATTATGATAGAAACACATTTTCCTCTATTAGCTGACATGTGCTGGAAACAAATCAGGGCAACTCAGGGCCTGAGCTATACAATTTCAAACCAGTTTATATAAAAAATAAAATAAAAATAAAAATAAAAAAGTGACTTTTTGATATTTATTGTAACACAGACAATATATATATATATATATATATATATATATATATATATATATATATATATATATATATATATATATAATATATATATATATATATATATTTGGTCCCACTTTATATTAGGTGGCCTTAAATACTATGTACTTACATAAAAAAAATAAGTCCAATGTACTTATTGTGTTCATATTGTATTGTAAAACACTTTTGCTGCTATTGAGGTGTGATAGGGGTAAGGTTAGGGAGAGGGTTGGCGGTATGGGTAAGTTTAAGGGTGGGTTAAGGTGTAAAGTATGGGTCAACAGTGTAATTATAAATGTAATTACAGAAATTAAATACAGATGTAATTAAATGTAGTTTTTTTTTAAAATATAAGTACAATGTAAAAACATGTACACAATAAGTACATTGTACTAAATTATTAATTAAAATGTAAGTACATAGTAGTTAAGGCCACTTAATATAAAGTGGGTCCATATATTTTTTTTTTTTACCAATTTCAACTGTGTTTTATGTAATTTCAAAGGGTTTCCTCTAAAATGATACCATAAAATGATACCAAAAGGTTTTTTTTTTTTTTTACCTAAAATGCTTAATCCCCTTAACCTTAATTTTCCAAACCATCTCTTGATTCAGCAAAAGCAGTCTTCATTTTTAGCCACCCCCATGTCTTATACTGTAATTATCCTATGCCATGCCTTAGGACCTGCATGAGTAAAAACTATGATAGATAGATTAGTTCAATATCATCTCAGCCTCACTGATTCACAAAGTCATCATAATGCTGAATATTAAACTTTTTATAAAATTCTTGCCAATAAACCAAACAACGTGCTGCTGATATAAATTAAGAAACTGTCTAAAAAATAATGGCAGTCATCACATGGTTTCAGATAGTTCTTGAAAGCCCATTGCCATTAACACTTTATATATAAGCTCCTTTTCTTCAGGGTATGATCGCCTGGCATTGGTGCATCAAGTTGTGGACACTTGTCACAATGAAAAACAAGCCATCAAGTAATTGATCAGGTCTGGAAGAGCTCACTTTTTTGAGGCAGATTGCTGTACTTATGCAGAACAAGACGGTAGACAGCACACCCTTTTGTTTTCTTTATTTGATAAATGCACAAAGTTTTTTTGTTATCTTGTGTGTTTACAAATAAAAGTTAACCCTTTACAGATTCAATTGATGTATTACTCTGTTTGATCAAAACTGAAAGTGTAATTTAAGTTCTTTTTAGTGTTATCAGAAGATGCCACAAAACATCTGCATTTGTCGACCACAGAGGGTTAAGCACAATGGCGAATAGCCAATTGAAGCATGGATTTGGCTATTGCATGCCATAACCAACTCGGGTAGATACTGTTTCCAGTCCCTTTTTTTCTGGGGTAATGTCCTTAGCATGGCATGCATTGTTCTATTAAATCTTTTGCACTGAGAGCTACCCTGCATGTGATTATGGCGTTGTGTGAATCTTACTGATTCCATAGACTTTAAACAGTTATTTGATAACATTGGCTTAGAAACACTGACCTTGGCTGCTCTAACAGAGATGGCTGCCATGTCACAGTCACAGACACGGAAAACAGCAGTGCGTCTAACATTGCATCCTAAACTTAAGATTTCTAAACCTTCTTCACTTATTAATAACCAACACAGAAAGTTTAACGAATCCCCTACTTTTGCTTTCACTCCAACACCTGGTTTGACGACCTCTGCCTTGCTAATACTGTGTGTTATTATCTGCTCGTACCGCTACCTTTCGCTACATGAGGAAAACGGGAGAATTTTCCTTCCAGCCGCAAGAAGCCAACATCTTTTGTTCTCTCGCTTCCTGAATAATAGCCACTTGAGAGCAAAAACGACAACTAATGGCTATACCGCCTCAACATTGGACTCCCATACGGGGCTGCTGCATTTTGCCGTGATACTTTTACTAGCTGGTGATGTCGAGCTAAACCCTGGGCCTCTCGCACCCGAGATGTTAACCTCAACGGTACTTCCAGGGAGCAAGCCTGCGGCTCTAAGCGAGGTTATGTTGAGATTAATTACATCTGCTGGTCTTGAGCCGAAAACATTACTATCAGCAGCTACCAGTGGTGTCGATGGATCATCGCCGGGGCTGTCGGCACCAGCGGCTCCCGGCGGGCTTGCGGCGGGGGAAAAAGTATCATCGGTGGTTCATAGCAGACCAGCACAAAGGATAACTTCTTCAGCGGCTTCCAGCGGGGTCTCGACGACGGCCACCAGCACAGCAGTTGAGAGGTTTTCCCCGTCGCCAATGTTATCTACGGAGCTAACATCATCAGCGGCTAGCAGCGACTTAGTGCCAAGGCTATCTCCATTAGCGGTATGCAGCGAATACTCAAATAACAATGACTGCACAAAGGTAAAATTCAGAAACCCTGTATTAAAAAAAACATAGCAGATCTAAAATATTCCAGACTCTCAATCAATCGAGAACAATCTGGGACTCTACCTATAAACCTAAGGGACTGCTATGTGGTCATTTAAATGTTAGAAGTCTCGGAAATAAGCGTGAACAACTAGAGCACATCCTAGGTGATTCAAATATTGATTGTTTAGGATTATCTGAAACCTGGTTGAAACCAACATCAGCTGAAGCCCTGGTAGCTATGCCTGGGTATCATGTGTTTAGAAAGGACAGGGAGAAAGGCAAAGGTGGTGGAGTATTTGCTTTATGTTAGAAATACCTGGACTTGTAGACAGCTAGAATGGTCAACTGATATTACATTTGATTATGTCGGTGTGGAAATCACTCTATCAAATGAAATGTCTTTTATTCTAATATGCCTATATCGACACCCATCCATGAAGGTAGATTTTTATGACCAGCTAAAAAAAGTGCTGAAATCCTGTGGCCAAAACAACGAGATTATAATCATAGGTGATTTTAATATAAATTGGGATGATAAAAATGGTAGGAAAAATCTCAAACGATCCACAGACTATTTTAACTTAGAACAACTTATTGAAAAGCCAACTAGAATAACAAATAACTCCCAGACAAGGTATAGACCTTCTGTTCAGCAATAAGCCAAATCGAATTATTAAAACTTTTAATTTTTTTACTGGTTTATCAGACCATAATATGATTTTATTTTCTAGGAAGCTTTCAAAAAAGAGACATCTAAAATTAAATAGTGCTCTTCATTCCTCCGATTTTAAATTAAATTTTATACCTAAGAATCAAACACAGAATCTCAATACAGCCTTGAGAGTGGTTGATTGGGAGGAAATATTATGCTCAAATAATATAGAAAGCAGTTGTAACTCTTTTAGCAACAAGCTTAAAGAGGTAATGTCCTCCTTCACCTGTAGGGGGAGTGGAGGGGCTAAGAAGAGAAATAATTTACCATGGTTAAATCAAACCTGTAAAAATTTATAAAAAATTAGAGATGTGCTGCTTAAACAATATCTGAAATCTGGTTTGTCCACTGACAGGGAAAAATTCACACATGCACGTAATAAAGTTACACAAACTTTAAGAAAAGCTAAAGCAAACTTTTTTGTCTCCATTATAGAAAATACAAGAGGTAATGGGAAAAAAAACATGGCAAATTTTAAATAAATTATAAGGTAAACATAATAAAAAGGAAATTAAAGTGATTGAGTTAGCCGTGGATAATGCCCTGATTAGAGATCCTATGATCGTGGCAAACACTTTTAATAATTATTTTATAGACAGTATATCTGAAATAACAAGGTCTATTGTTCCTTCTAATATTTTACCTCGATTATTAAATGAAGATCAACCCATCTTTCAGATACAAAACATAACAGAGGCAGAGGTAATAAAGATTATTGCTGCGCTCAAAAACTCCGAAGCTATGGATGTCCATGGTAATGACAATAACTTTTTAAAAACTCATAACGATGCCTTGATACAACCTATTACTCTCATTGTTAATCAATCAATCAATCAAAGGGCAGTTCCGGCAACTTGGAAAGAGGCCATTAGTACACCCATCTTTAAATCAGGATCAAAAACACAGGTCGCTAACTACCGGCCAATTAGCATCCTGCCAATAATTTCTAAAGTGGCTGAAAAGTGGATAGCAAAACAACTTATCGAACATCTGGATAAAGGTTTTACCCCACTGCATCGTATGCAGTTCGGTTTCCGGCCCAATCATTCCACTGAGTCAGCGAATTGCTTTCTGATTGAGCAGATCAAGTATTTATTGGATAAGAGTCCTTGTGTAGGAGCTGTATTTTTAGACCTTAAAAAGGCTTTTGATACAGTCAACCATCAAGTACTGCTGACCAAACCCACGCATTTTAACTTTTCTACAGATGTTATATCATGGTTTCAATCATATTTATCAAACAGAACACAATGTGTTAATATAGATGGGGTTAAATCTCCTTCCATTAGCAATCATGTTGGAGTTCCGCAGGGCTCAATTCTTGGACCTCTACTGTTCTCAATGTACATTAATGATCTTCCAGCTGCATGTCCTGACTGTAATGTACAGATATATGCGGATGACGCTGTGATCTTTATACATGGCAAAGATGAAAAGATAATAACTACAAATCTTACAAATTCACTAACTAAAGTTCAAAATTGGCTAAATCAAATTTGTCTCACTCTTAATACTAAAAAGACTGTTGTGATGATGTTTACAAAAAAAAAAAAAACCTGTGAAGCCAAATATTTTAAAAACTGACTGTAATACACTCATTGAACAACTACCAACAAGAAGTAGATCTTCTGTGTTTTTGGGAGGGGAGGAATTGGAGTTGGTAGCCCAGTTCAAGTATCTTGGGGTTATACTAGATTCAAACCTCACTTTCAAAAAACACATACAAAAGGTATCTAATACCATAAAATTTAATCTACATAATTACAAACAAATCAGATCTTACATTACAACCGAGGCTGCTAAATCATATCTCCATTGTATGATTTTTTTCCCATATTGAATACTGCTTCACAGTTTGGTCTTTTGCTGGAGTCACTGCATTAAAACCCATTGTTCAACTATATAAAAAAGCAGTCAAGATATTTGACAGGAAACCACAGTCGTTCCACCTTTGTCTAATTCTTGAGAAGTGTCAACTACTAAATTTTGCAAATCTTAACATTTTTAAAACAAGCTGTCTTATTTATAAATCTATTAATGGAATCGCCCCACCACCCCTGGGGGATTTTATCATAAAGAGAAATAGCGAGATGAAGACTAGATCATTTACTCGGGGGGATTGTGAAGTACTATTTAGAAAATCTTCATTTGCACAAAATGTCCTCTCTATTAAAGGCTGCACAGATTGGAATAGTATACCAACCGTAATTAGAGAGAGCCCCACTTTTGTTTCATTTAAGAAACATCTTAAAAGATGGCTGAATAATAATCAAAAATGTAATCATTAATTATGCAGGTAAAATTTGATAGGTAGTTTTATTTATATATTTATAATAAGCCTTTTGGGATGTATATGTACAGGCATTTATGCATTTTAAATTAATATTACAATAAGTAAAATAAGGTATAGGAACTTTTATTGTTATATATGTATATTTGTTGATATGTATATTGTCTGTTTGTTTTTTGGTTTGTATTTGTTTATGTTTGGGACTACGGATGGAAATTAGCATTGTGCTAAATCCGGCGTATTTACGTTCAATTTTGATTGTACGTTCATGAATATGCACTGTCCCATTGAAATAAATAAATTGAAATTGAAAAGCAGCCATAGTGGACAAACCAATACTGCACAAGGGCTTTTGTTGTGGTGTGGGGCAGTGTGATTTCTGGTTGGCATTATCACCGTGAAATGAGTGAACATGTCAGTTAAGACAAGGACATGCTCATATCCTCCCACAGATTCCTCTAAAGACAGTATAATACATAGCAAGGACTTACAGTGTTGCAGATATGTTAGCAAACATAATTGGGGCTCGGATTTTAGGAAAAACATCCTTTGCGAGAGTGTATCTCTTGCATTCCTGGATCCAGCTTTGAACATCCTTACTCATTTTTGGGCATTAATAGCTCCGCCTCATGTGCTCAAGCAAGTCTTTTTTTTTTTTTTTTTTTTCAAAATGTTAACAATGATCCTGCTGACTCTTGTACACTTTGTTAAGCAAGGCTTCTAGAATCATTAATTGACAAATTTAATCTCCGTCCTGGAGATCAAAGATAGTACGTAATATCACTCAGTGTTACTCAACATCCATGTTGCCCAGCTTGACTGGACTCAGATTCTTGTTGGTTACTAAAGCACAGTAGATAGGAGCTAAATGAGGGTTGACCTTCTGTTGCTGTTCAGTCTCACTCCAGCTATATCAGGGGACTTTTTTGTCACTGACAACTAGACTGGTGCTTGTACTCTGCTTTTTGGCATGTGCACACCTCAACTGAATTCATCTTAATTAAGTTTTTAACAGAGTACTCTTGCTCAGGCTCTTTGCCAGATGGAATCCTTGATAACACATCTGCATTTGTGTTTTGTTGTCCTGACTTGTAATAGACCTCAAAATCAAACTGCCAACTGAACCATCCACCATTGTTTGACAGTTCCTAAATTTGCTGTCTCCAAGTAGTTCAAAGGGTTATGATCTATAATCATGGAGATCTTGGAGTAGATCAAGCAGGGGCGTCGCTAGGCCCTTTTTAGGGGGGCTTCAGCCCCCCTAAACTTATGCCCAGCCCCCCTAAAAATTATTTGATTAATTAATTAGTGATCGCTTCAGTCCCCTTTAAAATCTCATTTGAGACGGTGGCAAGCTGCATCAAGTTCCGGCTCCTCCCCTGATCTGAGTCTGCATGGATTCAGCGCGTTTTTCAATCCACAGGGGCGCCGAGCAGAGCGAACATCAGAGAGTACAAGGTGTGTGTGTGTGTGTGTGTGTGTGTGTGTGTGTGCGCGCGCGTGTGTGTGTGTGTGCGTGCGTGTGTGCGTGTGGTGTGTGTGTTCTCGCATCCAATACCAGTACGTCTTCGCTGCGTTCACTTTCAGCCTTTATCACAGTGTGACAGATTTTTTTTTTCTTCCAACAAAAATGAAGCGATTAACACCCATGAAAACATACTTTAGAAAACAAACGATCATGATTTATTTTAATTTACTTTTTGAAATTGAAAACATATTATTGTGTATTTCGGCATTACATTATGCAGCCATGCAAAATAAATTATTAACGACACACATCATTGTCTGAAAGCACTAAATGGCACAGAGAGAGAAACATCATGTGGAGTTATTTTGTTTTCTATTATTAAACATAATTTTGTATTAAGTAATAATTAATCATTAGTGTATCATGATACATATATTAGAGTAAGAGTAGGCTAAAGGGATCTGTGATTTTTTTTTTTTTTTAAGTAATTGATTTATAGAAGTGGCAAATTGATAATGAT
Organism: Carassius auratus; assembly: GCF_003368295.1. Classification (NCBI taxonomy): domain Eukaryota; kingdom Metazoa; phylum Chordata; class Actinopteri; order Cypriniformes; family Cyprinidae; genus Carassius; species Carassius auratus. The sequence continues at coordinate 15,112,814 of NC_039260.1, read as the reverse complement.
GTTATTTTTAATAAATATAAATAAATATAGAACAGATTAAACATATTGCCAATAGACAATTACATTAATACATGTTTTGTCTATATTCTTAATGAATATTAGCCGGTTAGTTAAATGATTTGAAATGAAATAAATGTTCAGGGGCTGACTTGATGTATAACCAACCGTATTGTTGATTATAAAGGCTAAAAAGCTAAAAATTAATAATAATAATAATAATAATAATAATAATAATAATAATAATAATAATAATAAAATATAATAATTTATATTTCATTGTAGATGGATATACAACATTTTTTTGTCGTGCGGGAGTAGGTCTGCAAATGAGCAACAGTCAGGTGAGAATAGAACAGACAGCCTCACACACACACACACACACACAATACCACTGTATTCCCAAGATACATTGCAGTCATTGAACCCTTATGTTGTTTTAATTTTCTGCCAATTTCCACGTACATTTCATAAGAAAAAGCAGTGGTATCATCAAAGGATAAACATGAATGTCCTAATACTGAATCAGGAAGTCTTTATTGTAAAAAAAAATAAAAAAAAAAAAATAAAAAAAATCTACATTCCCAATTCAAAATTTTCCAGTGACTGGTCACATGTAAAAAAAACTGTATTAGTTTTTTTTTTACAGTGTTATATATGGCTCAGTCAGTACTCCTACTCCCATATATGAAATACAGGGAATACAATGGAATAGTGGATTGCAATAAGGTTAGTAGTATACAACCCTACCCTAATAGTCAAATAATATTTTTTAATCATACCCTTATTGGGGGCTGAGCCCCCCTAAAATCAAAATCTTAGAATCGCCCCTGCGATCAAGTATTCTTTACATTTTTCAGTTACAGCCCATTTTAAGACAATTGGCTGTAGCTTGAAGCACTGTAATTTTGGTTGTTCTTTTCTCATCCATGAAGGCCCATTGTCATTGAATTACCATGGCCCCAAGACCATGCAGGCTTCCGTCAGTTGTGAGTATGAAAGACTGACTGAAATCCTGGTATGCATGAACTGGGGGAGACATTAGACACTCTGTTGTCCTATTAAGAGGTTCAATGACTAACTGACTGAAATCCGGGTATGCGTGAACTGGGGGAGACATTAAACACTCTGTTGTCCTATTAAGAGGTTCAATGACTAACTGAGCAAAACCAGGAACTAATCTCCTGTAATAACTCATAAACCCAAGGACCTGTCTTTAACATTTGTGGGTGCAGACCATGATTCCCAAGCCTGAGTTTTCCCTCCATCCACCTTTAGGTCTCTCGGTATGCCATGCTGAGTAGCTTAGTGTGTGTGTTCAGGTGTTTTGTAAGCATTACTCTTTTGAAAAAAAAAAAAAAAAACGTGTCGTTGTCTATTTAAACGAACAAAAGCGGTCCCCATTCACGCTCGCAACCACTCGCGCCCAATGTTTGTGGCTGAAGGCAAATGATCATAATTGATGGATGGACATCTATGCTTGTGAAAAGACATCAGCAATCCGGCGCAGAGAAAAGAATACAAAAGACAGTAAAAAAAACTTGCATAAAGTTGCCTTGACATTGGACGTACAATATTCACAAATTTAGTGACATCTCTAAAGTTGCATGATATGGAAGCTTTAGCCTAAGTTCTGCCAGGAAGACTCAATCACTTCGTCACTAATTACCTTCATCATTATCCAATCACGTCTTTATACTCCTGTATAAAAGATCGTACTTACACATGTTTGAGTTCGCAGATGCCGACGCGACAACAACCTCCACCCTCCCCACCACCACCAGGATGGTCCTGTCCTTACCTTCCAGGGGGGTCTGCTGCGCCCCTGCCTTCGTCTTCAGGCAGGAAATGCAGATTCGCTACCCTCGGATTACGAACCATGGACGGGGCCTTCCGCCAAAGAAATTTATAATTGGGCTCGCTGAGCTGTCAATAAATGTATGCTTCGTACATTCTTCTATCTCCCGAGTCTTTCTGGTAGAAATAATGGTATACACTTTTCTAACATCAATAGCATTTGAGAATCACTTAGCAGTCATAAAAACAACTGTAAACTGTTCATCTCGGTGTCACCTATAATGCACACCTTTTAAATGTTTTATATTTATTAAAATAAACTGTAAATCATATGTAAATTATGCTACTTTTTTCACACCGAATGGGGTCGAATTCAAATTTAAAGCTTAAAAGCATTTGATGAGAATGACTTAACAGATGTAAAAGCAACTGTAAAGTGTTCATTTAGGTGTCAGCCACACCTTATGCATTTTTAATAATTCTAAAAAAAAAATGTAAATTATTTGTTAAAGGTAAAAATGTGATGACCGTGCATCACTTTCAGGCACATTCATAATCCCGTGGAACTTTTTTGCACTTTCCATGTTCCCATCAAAAATTAGCAATATTTTTAACAAGAAATATATATATATATATATATATATATATATATATATATATATATATATATATATATATAAAAACAACAAATACATAATTGTTCTTGCAGCCATGGTAACTGGAAAATAATCATGGTTTTGTTTCTTTAATTAATAATTTACAGAAAAGTTTTAAGATCTTTTTTTTTTTGGTTATAAAAACAGGCCTAAGCCATCAATAAACCTAAAATGCTTTATACAAAAACAATGGGGCAATAATGATTGGTTAATAACACTGTAAAAATACAAAATGTAGGCTAATACAAAATAAACAATTTATGTACATTACATTTTATTACAAATTCTTTTCACACAAGTTTAATAAACATAAAGTAAATTATTTGACAATCGAAAAGGAACTTAGCATTGCTTATGGCTCTGCAATATTTAGATGTATATATTGGGTCTATTAATTGTCCAGTTGCTGTGTTTACAGATCATAATCCTCTGTGTTTTCCTGTCACATATGTACAACCAGAATCAACGTTGAATGCGTTGGTCTCTGATTGTGCAGGTTTATAATTTGGTAATCAAGCACAAGAAAGGTGTGGAGAATGCAAACTCTGATGCTCTATCTAGAACATAATTATGTTAACCTGTTAACCAGACCCCCATTATGGTATTCACAGCTGAAAGTGCCCTACCTAACTTAAAATTGTAACAGTTCCTTACTTCAGTGTGTTTTACATGTCTTTGGAAAGAAGACTCTTTAGGCTGTACTTTCTATCAACCAGTTGATAATGCTCAAAAATATTATAGATATATAAAAAGTTATAGACACTGAAGTGTCTTGAAATAAGTCCTGGAGCAATCTAGAAAAGTAATGGGTTGAAAGTCAAATGTCTCATGAGTTTCAAATCTGAAGAAGATACCATGAAACATGAGATTCCTGCAACCATTTTTCTAAGACTATGTCTAGCCGCCCCCCCCCCCCCCAAATATATATATATAAAAAATATTTACAAACTGTATTGAAGGGTTCTACAAACTATTTTAGTCATTTAACATACACCTGCTCATTTTTTCTATTATTAAACAATAGACAGAAACATCATATAAGTGATTTATTTGAGCACTAGAAAGATACAATAAGAAAATTTGAATAAGAAAATGTATGAGAAATTTGAATAAGAAACTGTATGCCAATTACAGTACATCCTGAGATTGCTAGAAATGCAGCATTTACAATGAATTCTGAAGATACATGCACATTCAACATGTAACACACGCATATATAAAAAAAATGTTGAATAATAAAAAAAATAGAGAAAGGCAATCGCTAAGTACCGCCTCCATCAGATGACAGGTGCGTCAGAGCGTGCGTCACGAACACCAGAATTCTAATAAACAAACTGCCTATCTTTCACTTTTTTTTGGTGGATCATCTCATTCTGTTTGTGACACTGTATGCTACAAAACCATGCCATGTTTTAAAGTCAAGTCACCTTTATTTATATAGCGCTTTATACAAAATACATTGCATCAAAGCAACTGAACAACATTCATTAGGAAAACAGTGCGTCAATAATGTAAAATGAAAGTTAAAGGCAGTTCATCATTGAATTCAATGATGTAATCTCTGTTCAGTTTAAATAGTGTCTATGCATTTATTTGCAATCAAGTCAATGATATTGGTGTAGATGAAGTGTCCCAATCAATCAATGTAGTCCTCCATCCTGGGCAAAGGGAACGAGTCTGGGACTGTCACTGCATTAACCTTACGAAAATCTGTGCAGAACCGTAGCGTACCATCAGATTTAAAAGTAAACATGGGGAACTCCACGGGCTACAACTAGATCTGGATAGGCTAACTAATTTCGTATTAAGTAGTCGACTTCTTTCATTATCTCTCTCTTAACCAGTGGACAACGATAGGCATTCTGCTTTATTGGTGCCGCTATCCCAATGTTGATATACATAACTAACACATGACTAAACAGAGAGAGAGGAGAAGTTATTAACAACATTACATCACGTTTCTCCGGCGAGAGGTATGACAAATATGCCTCTAGGTCAGACAAGAGCTCCGAATTGGGCAACCTAACACCCTGATGACCTTCACCGAGCCCTGCAAGCCCATCGTCAAGCTCCCCCCCAACATAAACCAAAAAAGCAATGGTGTTGCCTGGAGCAAAAGTCTCCGGAGTTTCTTCCTGCTTCTACTGATCCACATCTCTGGAGTAATAGGGCTTCAACATATTAATGTGACACAGACATTTCTTTCTTTTACGGTCAGGTGTGTAAATGATGTAATCAGTTTCAGACACTTTACTATCCATCACATAGGGTCCTGAAAACAGAGCAGTAAGGGCAGCGCCAAGCACAGGCAATAACACCAACACTTATTCACCTGGTTTAAATTGCCTTTTAACCATTTTTCTGTCGAACCGCTGCATCATGCCTTCTTGGGACAGAGCCAAAGCCCTCTTTGCTATGGAGGTGGCATGGTGCAACCGCCCTCGATTCTGGGATACAAAATCCAATACATTAACCTTGGGCAAGGAGCCAGACACCAACTACTCCTTCAATACAAGTTCAGTCGGACTAAACCGCAGAGACTCTTTTTTAGCATTTCAAACAGCAAAAAGCACATACGGCACACCTTCATCCCAGTCTCTTTCTGTATCATAGTAGAATTTATTTAACATGGATTTAAGCGTCTGATGCCAACACTCAATCGCACCTTGTGATTCAGGGAGATAAGCACTAGACACAGAATGCTAAATTCCCGGTGCTTTCAATGTCTGACGGAAAATCTTAGACAGGAAATTTGTACCTTGGTCAGTTTGAACAAGCTTTGGCAATCCAAAAGTGGTAAAGAATTTAATTAGAGATTTTGTGATGTCGTTAACGGTGATGTTCCTTAATGGCACAGCCTTTAGGAAAACGGGTGGACACGCACATCACAGTTAACAAAAAATGATTCCCAGACTTAGTCCTAGGCAAGGGACCATTACCATCCACAATAACATGATCGAATGGTTCACCAACAGCCAGAATTTGATGCAGCGGAGCAGGAGGCACGACCTGGTTTGATAAACCAACAATTTGGCATGTCCCACAAGTTCTGCAATAATGTGTTACAACCTGATAAACAGTGTCACAACCCCAAGTCAGATCATCTGCCATCCCACCCAGAGGAACCCACTTAAGCATCAACCCTCCATCCTCAATAAGAAAATGCTGCTGACTTGAACACCCACTAACATCATACTCTGCTGCAGCAAAACATTTAGCTAAGGTAAGATCAATCTTTTGAGCCTTAATAAGGACTTTGCGAGTTAACGGCAATATTTCCTTAGAAACAGTGACAGAGGGAGTAACACTTACAGGACACTTCGAGACTGTTCTGTGCTTCTCCACTAGAGTACAGCTGGTCCTCCCTAAACACAGAGGAGAAAAGCGAATCTGCGAGATCTAACCCTTGGGCCTGCTTACGAACCAGTGCCCTAGTCAATACATGGACCAAAAACACTTTTCAGTTTCAGAGATGGGAGTATCCACCACCTCTAGATCCGGATAAACTTTTCCGCCAGCAATGTCATTTCCCATGATAAACTCTACACCATGAACTGGAAAACAAGCCCGAACAGCAACAGGAAAGAAACCAGATGCTAGCTTGGACTGCACATGAATGGAAAGTAAAGGAGCAGGCACAAAACTCATCCCTATCCCTCAATCTACAGTGCTCACATCACAAGCAGACTGAGGAGTTAATTGTAGTACAGTAGCCAGGATGAATGAACGTGAGCCACCTGTGTCTCTCAGCACTGTGACCGGACGCTGATCCTCAGGTTTCCCTATGAGGGATACCAGTCCCTTGGATATAAATTGCTTGAAGCAGTCATCAGGTTCTTTCAAAACCAGCTGACAACCTTTTGGTGGTTTAGCCATTAGAGACTGAGGCTTTCTTTTATACAGAACACAGTCTGCAATAAGATGATCTGATTTATTACAATAAAAACAACGTTTGTCACCCTGTGACCCTGAGCTAGTACGAATGCTCTGAGGGTTACAAGGTTTTTTTTTCCAGTATCATCATTAGAGAACGAGTACTGTCTGGCGGACATGTTCTTGTGTTTCAACGCAAACTCATCAGCAAGCGTAGCAGCCTGCTGCGCCGTGGTTACTTTCTGTTCGTTGAGATAAACAACAATCTTCTCAGACACAAAGTTCTTAAATGCTTCCAAAAGCATCAACTCGTGAACTGAAGCGAAATCATTGACTTTACATGCTGCACACCATCTATCAAACAACATCCCTTGTTCTCCAGCAAAATTAATGTACGTCTAGCGTACCCCATTTCTAAGAGCCCTGAAACGTTGCCTATAGGCCTCAGGCACTAACTCATACACCCCCAAAATAGCGCTCTTAACTTTTTCATAGGAGCCTTGCAAAGACACAATGAGCAAGCCTCCTGAGCCTTCCCTGACAGTTTACACTGTAACAGGATGACCCACACATCTTTTGGCCGACTCAGGGCAACAGCAATATACTCAAATGCAATGAAATAGCTCTCAAAGTCGGTTTCACAGGAAACAGGGACCAGAGAAATATGTTTACTCAAATCAAAGTTACTAGTAGTTTTAGATCCTGATGACAACATACTGTCCACCGCGGCTGGAAACTACGCTGACTAACTCCAACTCACGCATTCTTATGGCTGTTTCCGCCTCCAACTTCTTTAACTCCACCACCCTGGTTGACTCAACTATCTTTTTAAGCTCTTTTTTCCCCTCCTAAACTGGTGCTCACGTTCATGTTCCTTTCTCTCTAAATGGAGCAGAGCCAGACGAACCTTCAGCCATGTGTCCCCTCCAGAGGTAGGAGAGGACTCCGCAGACAATGGATAATACTTCGGCAGGGTGAACTTACACTCTGCAACAACAACACTCTGCACCAACCCATCAGTCACAGCTGCTCGCAACTCCGTTTTAACCAGGGAGCTAGACACAGATAAACCATAATCTTTAGCAATAGCAAACAGGTCAGTTTTTTTTTTTACATACACATAGCTGCTCTAGTGTAGGATTTGCTCTTCTAAAGTAAACACAGCCATCCTCACTACAATATCTACATGACTAACACAAATGGATACACTAACCAATAATGCAACAAACGTACATACACCCAAGAAAAAATAAAAAAAAACAGATAGCATAGGTTACACAGAAGAACAGTCACACACATGCTTTCACAAAATAACCCACCCCCAGGACTTGCGTACCCAAAACTTAGCCTAGTCTGTTTTCTGGGGCTTGCCGGGCTCAAGGCAACTTTAAAGGCAAACTTCGGCAGCCGGAGCACTGAAAACCTACCCCCGACAGGGATCTCGTCCCCACCCAGGATTCGCCCCGAAAATAATGAAGGAAAAATAACAACCAAGTGCCTGATGGAAAGACTGCAGAACAGCCTAGCTAGACACTTCTAACTAGCTGGGGAATTCGTCTGGAAAGACTGGACAGTGAAACCCCACACAAAACAATTTCAACACCAATGAGAACTACTTACAACTTTATTCCATGCAACCCGAAGTGTTTGGAAAACCATATCTCGGGCGAGCTCCCAAATTGTTATGAACCTCCAGCGAAAAGTCCAGAGGAGGAGAAGGTTTGCAATAACAACAATTACAATAAAAACACTTCGGATTGAAGAAACAAAGGAAACTGGTTTTCCGTAAATATGGTGTTTTATTTTACCAATTGAATTAACCCAAAAAGATATAACAGATACAAACAACTACAACAAGGAAAGAAAGAGCAAACACATTAATCTTTCCTACCCTCTCTCCACAGAGAGAGTAAACCCCCAACACGAGGATCTAACTTGTTACACGCTACTACTGCAGGAACTTCACGAACGCCCCTTCAGTATCACCCAGCTCTAGTAAGCTGTATGCATCTAGACGTCTGCTCTCCCCCCCATTCACAAACTCCTGCCTGTTCTCTTCCCTTTTACCAGCTCTCGCTCTCCTGCTGATTGCCAACAGGTATTCCTCTAATTAATTGGCAACTGAAAACAGGTGTGCACACAGGACCTGTGAAAGACAGACAAGCAGCAGTACATCTAGGCAGACACACCCACACACACACACGACTAGGGATGGGCGATACCACATTTTTTCCATGAGATACGATACCGATACTTTTTGTTACAATTTTAACAATACCGATACCAGTACCATTACTGCTTATAATTTTAAAAGTGTATGCGATTTTTCTAAATAATCTTAATTCCATGGCTACAAGAACGATGATTTGTGGTGTTATTGTTAAAACCTTGGGTAATTTTCGTAAGGGAACCTGACAAAAAAAAGTTCACAGGAATGTGCCTGAAAGTGATAAACGGGCCTCATTTTTACGTAAATGTTTTATAATTTATTGTAATATATATAAAAAATGTATAAGGTGTGCATTGTAGCTGACACCTAAACGAACACATTACAATTGTTTTATGACTGCAAGTCTTTCTCCTCAAAATCTATTGAGCTTCAAATTTGTGTTTGAGCAAAAAAGTAGCACAATTTACATATGATTTACAGTTTATTTTAATAAATATCAAACATTCAATTCAATTGTGCATTATAGCTACACTGTAAAAAATTGCTGTAGTTTATACAGCAAGATTTTACAGAATTTTACTGTATAAACATTTTACAAGATGTAGTTGTAATTCGCAATGCATTATGGGTCAAATAAGGTTTTACAGTTGTTAACAGTATATTTCCACGTCAACTGTAATTCATTTACAAGAAGCAGGTGTTTCCTACACTAACTTAATGTAGTGTGACATTATGGGATTGCGCGCGCATCATTCAAATTCAAAAATATATGTGTTCAACTGTCCCATATTGACTCAACGCCTTACTATAATAAGTGAAAGACATCTTTATATGCCCGACTGGACAAGTTAGCCTGATTAAAAAAGAAAAAAGAAAAGAAAAAAAGACTGAGGAAGCATCGAAAAGCGAGACTGATTCTGATTATATTAACGTTTCATTCAACATCAAAACAAGCTTAACCGCACACATAAACTCAAGGAAAATACATGAGGTAAATGTTGAACTGTTGAGTTTATTCATAACATATGATATAAGAAGCATCACAAGTGTGCTGTTTTTCTGAGTATCACGATTGCAAATACATAGTTCAATAAACAATTAGTTAACAAGTTACTTACTGTTTTAGACACAATATTAACTGTTGTTGTATTTAACCAACGAATAAAGTTCCAAACAAAGACCAAAGCAAAACTATTTTGCTCATTCTCAAATCAAAACTCTCCAAACTTGAGCTAAATGATTCATCTTTTTGAACGGATCGGTTCAGTGAATGACTCAGTTGATTCCCTCATTAAGTTATTTACTGCCACCTAATGGCGGTTTAGTTTCAGGTTTAATAAGTATTAACATTTAACATAACATTTATTAATTGTATTTTCAAATTCCATATAATTTTGCATTCTTAATTGTTTAATTTGATTGGTGGTACAGTTCTACAATGTAATATTACAATTTATAATTATAAATTATATAATTTATAATTGTTTATTCTAAAATATATGCCTTTGGGTGGGTGTTAATTTTGGTCTCATTTACAGTACATAATGCTTTAAAGAAATCACAAGATTATTTTATTTATGTTTTGTAGGTGCAAAGAATAGCTGCTGATGTGGAGAAATGTTCGATGCTTCAAGACTCTGAAGCTGATTTTATTAGGTTATATATTAATTATTTAAATAATTTGATAAACTTGTAATTTAGATTACATTTTATATTGAAATACTACATTGTAGGTTACATTATTGTTTATATTTATTCATTTCAGGTCCACCCAGTGGCTTTTGACTATTTGAGGGTCAGATGGTTGTGAATTCATACCTCAACATTGTGCGTCCCGGGAGCAGGCATCTTTTGTACACATTAAATTTTTTCAAAGGTAACAAGTTTTACTTAAGGTTACTTATTCAAAATGAAATGTAGTCATTCATCCCTGTTAACTGTTAATTAATGTCGTTCCAAACCCGTAAAAGCTATGTTCATCTTCGGAACACAATTATAGATATTTCAGTTGAGAAGCGGGAGGCTTGCGTTTGTCCCACTGACTGCCAAACAATTAACAATGTCTAATCCCAGAAAAGTATGAAAAGATTGTCAGAATAGTCCATCTGCCATCAGTGGTTCAACTGTAATTTTACGAAGCTACAAGAATATTTTTTTTTTTATTCAAAGAAAACAAAAATAACAAATTTATTCAACAAAGTTGTAATTTTTTATAATGTCAGCCGCACCACACGGATACGCTGATTTTGTTCAAATCAAAGCGTAACTAAACATAGAAAGTTTGTCCATGTGACCCAGCTGACACAGAACAGGCTATGTAGTGTGTGTCCAACAGATCCTCTCCAAAAATGGCACTACACTGACACAGAGGTGACTAATTGTTGAATAAATCCTTATTTTAGTTTTCTTTGCATACAAAAAGTATTGTCGTCGCTTCATAACATTACGGTTGAACAACTGATGGACTATTCTGATGATGTCTTTCATACTTTTCTGGGCCTTGACAGTGGTATTTACTGGAGAGTCTATGGGACAGTCACAATCTTCCCGGTTGCATTCAAAATATCTTAAATTGTGTTCCGAAAACGAACGAAGCTTTCACGGGTTTGGATCGACATGTGGGTAAGATTTTCATTTTGGGGTGGAGTAACCTTTTAAGTACTGGTAAATGCTGATTGTATTGTATAAGTGGCATTTTGACATTTATTTTATTGAGCTAGTTTCATTTGATACATAACTTTATTCTGATGCTTTTGCTTGTTTTTATTTGAAGATGTTTTCTTGGAATCACAACACTCACTGGATACAAGACGGAAACATAGAGGCAAAACAAGTGGAAAAGTCTCAGAAGAGGGACAACCCTCATGTGTGTGCTCATCTCAGAGAGTTGATGGACTTTCAGTATGTATTTATTAAATTGTCTTTTGCAGGACTATTCTTAATTTAATAGAACATAAGCTCAAACAACAGAATTTGTGATTTAATGTTGATTCCAGCATTTCATTTGAATCCTTTTCTTTAAAACATATATTTTTTTTAAATTTTAAAATTTTTTAAAAAATTATACAAATTCTGTTGATTGACCTTCATTTTTATAGAAAGTTAATGTTCTACTCTGAATATGGCTTTTTTTAAATAGTTATTTGTGATGCTATGCTATTTTTATGATAAGATTTAACTGTTGAAAGACTGAAAATTTTATTTTACCAGTAAAAGCCTTGCAATGTCTTTCTGCCAGTTTTAATAAATACTTATTTGCATCATCATTGACTTGGTTTTCATTCATTTGTAAATGTATTAAGATAGAGCTCATGATAATGCATTTATATCAGTATTTTATAGTTTACTGTTAAAATTATTCTTTAAAGCAGTTTCATTGTAAAATTATTACAACATCATATTGTATTTAGGGGTATTTACATGATTTTATTGGCAACTTTTGTTGCCAGTTGAATACTGTAATTTAATGAAATTACAAATAAATGCTGTAAAATATATTTACAGGACTTTATTGGCAGCTTTTTTGCCAGGTAAATACTGTACTTTAGTGAATTTACAAAATATTGCTGTAAAATAAACTACTTGTAATATTCAATGTTACTGTAAAAAATACTACAAACTACTGTATTTCACATACAGCAATTAACTGTAATTTGCTTTGCAGTAATGTCCTGTAATCCATTTTACAGCAATTAACATCATTTTTACAGGATTTTATTGGCAACTTTTTTTGCCAGTAAAATCCTGTAAATTCTACAGTACATTTTTTTACAGTGTAACACCTACATGAACAATTACAGTTGTTTTAATGCTACTGAGGATAGAAAAGTGTATACTAATATCGCATGTAACTTTAGAGACAGTCTCTAAATTTGAGACTCTCGAACGTCCAACGTCAAGCCAACTTCATTTTTTCATAGTTTTCTTTTCTCTGCGCCGGATTGATGATGTCCTTTACCCAGCCATAGATGTCCATCCATCAATTATGAACATTCCACCGAAAACATGAGGTGCGATCGGTCGTGAGCGTGGATAGGAGAATGGTGCAGTATTTTTTTTTTTTTTTTGAGCAACTGGGATTGTGTGCCCTCTGGGATTTGGTGCCCTACGCAGACTGCATATTCTGCGTATAGGGAGCGGCAATACTGCTGTCATCTTTCGCGCAAGTCGCGACCGTGCATGCCATGTTGTGATGGCTAATGGCACATTGCACTGCGCGAAGCCGCAGACCAATCGGTGTTAACGTTATACCACTGCGTCTGTGAGACTTTTTCTTTTTATATCATACACACACAGTCCCGATTGGCTTGCACACACTGCTTAAAACACTTAGTTATAAAGAAATTATAAATATAATTAAGTATCGATACTTTGCAGAAAATATCGATACCAAAATAGAGGCTTTTGAGCATCGATATATCGATACTGCAGCATCGATGTGCACGTCCCTACATACAACCTAAGGGCCGTAACAGGACAGTATGTGTGACAGCAGTCAAATAATCAAAGTCACAATTGATCTTCAAAAACACATCACTGTGCTTGGCCAGTAGGTAATGGAGTTTGAAATGTTGAGTTTCTGTGAGATCCTGAAGATTTATTTTGCTCTGGAAACGGCAACTGCTCCATGGTGCTTACCTCCACTTAAACGTGATGTTGCTGAACAGGCATTCGAGTCGATTAACGCGTATACGAATGAAACATTTTCTGCTGATAACCCCAAAAATAACTTAAATTACGCTTTGATTATGCAAAAAAACTTGATTATGCGATCACCTAATTTTATGCATAATCAGCCAAAGGCCGCATATTTATGAAGGGGGTCGCATTTTTTCAAATACGCCGTACTTTTGCTGCATAAGTTGCCGATTTCAAGAAGCAAAATATGCGGGGGTAGCATGATTTCATAATCCCTGTTTTTTTTGTTGCAAAAAAGTCACATATAGCAGAAAGTTGAAAAATTTTGCGTTTACTTCACACAAGTAAATCGACCATTATTTCCAAAATGGGAACCTTATGAAGTGTCGTAATTACACAACGCGAACATCATCTGCGAACCCCGCGGTGAAACCAGGGTGAAGCACGCAAATTATTCTCATTTGCCAACAAAAATAAGCGCAAAAGACCGCGCCAAGCAGGTCTTACATGACAGTGGGGGCAGATTATTTTGAGAGAGGGATGAGGATTAAGATGGCGAATGATAGGCCAGTGTTAGAGGCTATGGAGTTAGTTTTCATTTTCACAGTGGACTGTTGTAGTATCATTCAGAAGTTTATACACCTCTACATTTGTAAGATTGCACTTTTTTTGTTACAGAATACAGTAGTACCAAAACCTTACAGTTGTAAGTATATTAGTAGTATGTAAAATAATTTACGTTGCAGTAAGAGATTGCATTTTGCAATTCCTGTAAAACAGCATTTTAAAAATATTTTATTTATTCATTTTTACAATTTTTACATTTTTACAAGCTTGTCATGTCTACTTTTAAATTAAACAAGTGCTGATGAAAACAAATAGTCTGTGATAAAGTAATCCACAAAAAAACAACACAATGTCCGTTTTTCACATCTCTCTTCATTATCTTCAAATGAGTCCACGCCCCCGCGCTGAACGCGCTATTCAGATTCAAACTGAAGCGCGCGGCTTGAATAGGCCCACACAGAAGAAAAAGCAGCCAGACTGTTCTTCAAGTTCTTTTATTTTACTGTTTGCTTCGCAAGGCCAGGAATAATACATATTTCACCCCAAAAAGATGTGATGTGGTTGAGGATTTGAGATTTGGAGCACTTTATTCAGCAGAGATCATAAACATGAGTAAGTCTCTTTTTATTTATTTATATACTTGTACTAGTTTTCACATAACGTGTAAACATTTTACTAGTTAGTCTTTTTCCAAAGACTTTTTCCAAACTATAATTCCTGACTAAATGTATAATCAAGTGAAATATTATGAAGTTTCAGTTACAATATTCAATAATATACAATTCAAAAGCTTGATGTAAATAATATAAATGTAACTGTAACAAATGTAAAACAATGCTGTTCTTTCAATTTATTCCCCCTAAAAAACCTGTAAAAATATTCTCAGCTCTTTTCAATATTATTAATAATGATAACAATAATAATAATAATAATCACAATAAATGTTGTTGTTTTTTTTTTTTTTTTTTTTGTAGAAAATAAGATTGTTAAAAGGATTTCTGAAGGATTGTGTGTCTGGAGTAATGATGCAAAAAAAAAAAAAAATAATAAGTTTGAAAGTCAGCTTTGATTGTTCCTAATGAACTGTTTAACTGCTCCCCCAAGTGGATATTAAATTATGTTGTGGGATAATTAAATATATTCTAAATAAACTACAAACATAAAATTATATAGATGCATTTTGTTCTTACATTCTTTCTTGTAACTCTTCCCTCTCAGTGACACAAGCTGACTTAAAGGCTCCTTATGCAGCTCATTATGCAGGCCTTTGTGTTCTCAGGTGTAAATCACAATTATATTCATGATAGTTGACACCTACTCACATATGACTTTTACCAACAAAAAGTCTCTTAGAAAATTTAACTCAATAGTTTTCTGTGAGTGAGTAAACAAGATGATTTTCACATAATTTGGAAAGAAAAATTCTAGACTACAAGCTCCAGTTCTCAAAAGTCCCGGGAACCAATGTTTTTCACTAACCACACATAATATTTTTTTTTCTCAAAAATACAATCATGTAAATACATGCATTTCACATATTATTATTGCCCAGTTTGTGTTGATTACAGTGATATTAGATGATATTACCTATTTAAATATTTATAAGAAACTTAAAAAAAAAAAGCACAAATGTCAGGGCATGACAAATCTTCTCCAGGCCCCAAAAGTACCCTTAGACTCCAGCGGGTTAAATACTGCTTAACCCAGTTCTGTTTTCTAGAATTTCCATCACCTTAAAGGCAGACTTCATTGAATTTTTATCCATTCTTCTATAATCAATTCACCAGGCTTGGAACATCATCCACTAAACTATGGATGTTTATGATCCCTACGGATGCACACAGTAGATGGTGCTCTCTGAGCAGCAGCCTGCTGTTCAATAACAGTTTTAGCAAGGGAAAAATGGCCTCTCTCTGTTTGACTCTAGATTGCTCCTACATGCTTGTCTGGTCACCAAACTTGCCTTGGCATCTCTTCAAACTGTCTCTTTAATTCCTCCAGTTCAGCTATAGCATCGACTCAAGGACCATGAACTTACACCGAATCAGGAACCAGTAATTGAAACTGTTCTGGATGCCAATATGTGGAAGAGGGGAATATGCCATAGCTTTGTGGGGGATAATTAGCACTTAATCTAAGAAAGACTGTGTGAGAAACAGAATACTAGTCCTCCCACCCAAAGCTTTTAGTCTTTGTATAAGTGTCTCTTGTATGTTGTGCCTGTCGTGGTGCAATGTGGAAATGCTCAAGATGTGGTAAGATGCCACACTCCTTACCAGTGTTGTGGGTAAAGTAGAGTACTCTAATTACTTTTTTCCTGAAATGTGTAACTTAACGCGTTAGTTTCGTGTGTAAGTAATCAGTAACTTCGTTATTTAAAAAAAAAAGTAATCCGTTATTTTAAGGAAAGGAAAATCCCGACTGCAGCCTGCTTTTTTTCAAACAGTAGGCCTAGGTCTATTGTGCCACCTGCAGATGTATCAGCGGAGCCGAAGCTCTGTGATCGTAAAGTCAATGGCTGTGATGCGTCTGTGCCCTGCGCCTGACCCTGTGTGTGTGTGTGTGGGTTTTTTTTTTTTTTCGAACTCCCGGCAAGATAGCAGAGAGGACAGCGTTTGGTTTATGGAAGTACGCACATTATTTTCAATTTGTCAACGAAAAAGAAAAGAACATAACGGTAAAATGCACACTCTGCTTTGGTGAAAAGCTTCTGTCGACCGCCAAAAATTCTACCTCAAATTTAACGCTACTTTTTAGTCACTACTTTGAAGAGTAAATGTAAGAGGACTGTGTTAAAGCGAATTTAGGCTTGTGACTGTGAGTGACACTTTAATAATAATTAGTTCGGCTATTAAGCGATTTGTCATTTGCCTGTGTGGCAGTGAAGGATTTAATTCGGTTTGTTATCATTTTTGTTTGACAGGCAGCTGTTAATTTCTGTTAGATCATTGGCTGGCTGGTTGTTCATCATTTCTAAATGGATTTAAATCTGCAAGCATGTTTAAGGTTGTGTTTACAAGTAAGCATACTTGTACTTTGATAACTGCATTATTTAAAGTTAAAGAAAAATCAGGAGTTATCTTGTGGTGCTCATAATATACAGTAGCCTAGGCTACCCGGGCTGGGTAACGTTAGGTGCGAATTTTGATTAATAATATGTTCTGTGATAATAAATAAATAAAACGCCATGTGGAATAGCCGATTGCTGACTGTCTTTCCTGTTATTGTTATCCTGCAGTGTTAATTTAGTCGGATGACTGACGTTATTCATTGTCGGGAGTCACGACTTCTAGGTGCATTTAAAGGGGCCAGGGGCTGTGTCTGTCATGTGTGAGCCGCTGCAAACGGCTTTTAATTTTTGGTAACGCATGAGTACTCTAACGCGTTACTTTTATGAATAGGTAACGCTGTATCATAACTGATTACTTTTAATTGATGGTAACTTTGTAACCTAACTAACTACTTTCCAAAGTAACTATACCCAACACTGCTCCTTACTATAAGTGAGTCAAAAATTTTGTAAACATGTTCAACTTTAATATACTGACATTTATTTAAACTAATGGAATTATGATTCTTCACTTTTTTCCAATGGAGAAGTGAATCAAATTTGAATGAAATCAGTGAAATAAATAAAAATATAGAAAACAATAAAAATTAACAACTCAGTAACCAATTCAGTTGAGTAAAACAAATGTGTCCTCCTTGTTTACCCACAGAAGAAAGAGTTTCACATTAACAATCTGTTTACTCGGATTCTTCAACAACTACAACAACAACAACAACAAAATCATGCCAGAGCCCAATGCAGGTCATAAAAAATAAGTAATTTTTGATTGTTCAAGAATTAAAAAGTTGTATTTCCAAGATTCATTTGATTCATCCCATACAAACTGACTTTATAATCATTATTAAGAGAGGTATGTTTGTTCCCTTAAATCTACTTCATTTACAATATAATCATATTTTTTTATTTACAATATGTATCATATCTTGATATTGTTTATTTAAGATCTGCACAGTATTTTACAACAGCTTGTGAGTGGTTAGATGTTTTGTTATTAGAAAGTTTCCTGTGGGGCTTATGTTAATTGACTGATGTGAGCTTAATACTCCAACTGAAAAAAAAAAAAAAAAAAAAAAAATATATATATATATATATATATATATATATATATATATTGATGGTAACCTTAATCATTCGACTATAAGCAACTTTGCAACTACATGCCATTTAACTCTCATTAGAGTATTAGTATGCTCAAGAATATGCTCAACAAGTTGATGTAATTGCAAAGACACTTATAGTCACTGTATCTGTTGGTTCAAAATAAAGTGTTAGCATATATTTACAGTAGCAGATATACTATTAATCTGATGAACACTAGTTAATATGTAGTTGCAGAGTTACTTATCAACAGCTGTCTAAAGGGTACCATCAAAATAATCAAACTGATATTACAATAAAAATAGTTTGGTAACTAACACTTTAAGGGGGTGGTTTATTCCTTTTCTAATATGATTGGGAGTGCATGTAAACACTCGATCGGATTGAAACGTGAAACTGAAAGTACTGTGCATGTGCAATGACGCAGAAAAATAGTGTAAAGACCTATGAGACGGAAAAAAAGAGCTGCTCTTCCATTCTAATAAAGTGTTGTATAAATGCATGTCCTGTCATTATAAAACTTTCCTGTCATTCGGCAACTGTGAAGTGGAGCAGAACAACCTACCACCAGTCCTTGTTTTGGATTCTCATTCACAGGCAACCCGTTTTGGGTGTGGGGAGGGGCATTTTTACTGCTTGATAAATATGAGCTGCATGGCACAGCAGTTTAATGTATATTTATCAATAAATGCCCATAAATGGATAAATATTAATTCTGCTGTTACAAACAATCAAAGAAACCATGTAGGAGAGTGGTTATTATTTGTGAGCAGTGAGAAACGTCTCAGGTTACGAATGTAACTATGGTTGCCTGAGTAAAGAACGAGACACTGCGTCCTCTAGGGGTCACTATGGGGAACACGTCGCCGTGACCCGTGTCTGAAGCATACATTGAAAAAACACCAACGAGTGAGGGGAGTAAAGGCCAGAATCATGGCAAACACTAAGTACCAACTCCACCATTTCTATGGGAGTTGCCCCTGGGATGTTAGACGGCTGTCCGTGACATTACCTGTTACAGCCAAAGGCCTAGGCTTCATACCCACCTTACTCGTCAGGGTAGAGCTGAAGGCTCTTTAAAGCAGGGATAGGCAACTTCGGTCCTGGAGGGCCACTGTCCTGCCGAGTTTAGCTCCAACCCTAATTAAACACACCTGAACAAGGCAATCAGTGTTTTCGAGATTACTAGATAGATTTTTATGAGGGCTGAAGCTAAACTCTGCAGGATAATGGCCCTCCATGACCGGAGTTGCCTATCTCTGCTTTAAAGGGATACGGCAAATAACCTAGCACTTTATACTAAGTCTTGTAGGCTAGTGACAAATGGTCAAAAAGTGCTTTAGTTTTTGAGATACCCCTACCGGAGGTAGAACTAAATCCAGCAATGTTTTTCCTCATCTCTAAGGTCTCCCATATATGAAATGGATTCTTGGCTAAAAATATTTTACTGCTAAGATTGTTAAATTAACAGATATTGTTAAACACCCCAAAACCAATAAAGGACTAAAATATAGCCTGTCCATAACTTACATTAGGTAAGTGCTGATCTATATTTATGATACATTTAATAATGAGATACATTTCATAAGGCACAGTATACTATACAATTCACATGAAACACAGATCCAATTGAAGGTTAACATTGGAATGGAACACCTTTATTAAAATATCGTCGCTGTCGGGCGGAAACCTCGCATGTCCAAATTTTTACAAATTATTAAACAATCTAAAGTGTTGAAAATAGATTGAGAGCAAATCTCTTAACTCCATCGGACACTTCAATTGTCTGAGAATCCTCTGAGAACTCTTCTTCACTCCGCGGCAGGAACTTCAGAGGCATATTGTGTCCTCAGGATTTAAAGTCGCAACGATTGAGAAATCCTCATCGAGCAACACGTAAAGAAAGCTTTAACTCTGATTTTATCTGTGTTAAACTATGATATCAGTTATTGATGTATTTTAAAATGTCTACTTATTAATAGGCTTATTATTACTAGGCTTATTATATGTGTGCATTGAAGTTTTAAAATGTATCTAATTTCTAATTCTACTTGTATTGAATTAAATGTTTTGGATACCAGCATTAAATTATTGTTTTTATTATTATTTTACTGACTCGAAGTTGGCACTGTGCATGTAAAATACCCCAAGTAGGCTAACAGGTTTTATTTATGGGAGAAAAAAGGTCTGTCTACTGGCACCATGTAAGCCTATCTTTGCATAACTCTGTTTTTTTTTTCCACAATAAAGAATGAAAATAGTTAGGTTAGATACATTTGAGTATGCTTGTTTTGTTAAAAATCGATAGCTGTAATACTTCGGTGCAGAAGGAAGCCTGTGAACCACGAAGGTAAGTTTGCCTGCAGATTAGGCTAATTCCCGCCTATTACAGCCTAGTCACCTCATCGTGTTTTGTTCTGCTTCACTTTCATAGCTCTTAAACGTTTAAAATGGAGTTTAGGAAGATGTATGTAACCACAGTTAGCTTTGGTTAACTATTGAAGTCTTTTCTCTTGTCAAAAGGCTCAACACGACCGCCAACTTTGTTTGCGGCAGATTAATTTCCGCCTTAATTTTTAGATTTTTCCCATTGAATGTTTACGGTGGTACAGCTCACCATGCCCTTGGTACGAGCTACCACGCCCTTGGCAGTATAACACCATCTGAAAAATCACTGTAGTGAGTCGGGAGTTGGAATTGCGAGTATTGAAAATGATCAGGATAGATTATTTTAGCATCTATTTAGCATAGCATTTCTATAGTTATTTAGATGATTTCGTGTAGCCTATGTCGTTAATTAGCATTGTTGTTAGTGTAACATTAGTATTGTTAGAAGCATAGTTAGTTAGTAGCATAGTATTGCATCAGATAGGATAGCTTCAAGTTAGCATAGATTTATTTACAGTGGTCAGGATGGTACATGCTGGTTGCTGGTTGCAACAGCACGGACTGTATAATTTTCCAGCACACTTAAAAATTAGGCGCCAGTGGTTGCATGTACTTGGCCTGAAAGACTGCGAGTTCCCACCTAGAGCTGGAGTGTGCAAACTGCATTTTACGCGGGATTTCTTCTCCAACGCAATGGAGGTGGAAATGGGCTTCTCCACACAGCTCATGATGAAAAGCGATGCAGTGCCTTACTCGGAGACTGGCCCCATTCTCTCTTACGCGGCTGCTTCGCTAGCATCGTCAGATGCCGATCGCAATGCGGGAGTTAAGACAGAAGTTTGAGCCAGCGGCTTGAATTGATATGGCTCAGGCCCTGGCCATGTGTCCAAAGACACCTCGACATCCTCCACTTCAGGTGAAGGTGGGGGAGAAAAGTCCTCTACTTCAAATGAATGCTCTGTTGCAAAGCTACTTGCGTCACTAGAGTCACTCTCCATTTTAGCGACTCTGACAGCAGCTGTCAATTAATCCGTCACTGCGGGTCTCAGGTTCACGCCCCACCCGGTCACCCTCGCTCTAGGTTCGTCCCCTCTATCTCCGCTGCGCTCTGCCCACTTTTCAGCATTTTCCAAATATTGCCAGTGGGTGGAGTCAGGCTCTGACCAGGGGTTTAGCTACCCTTTAAAGCCTTATCTCTTGTCAAAAGGCTTGACGCTACCGCAGACTTGATGAACACTGCTGGCAGCAGCGAAGTCTGTGTCAATATCATTCTTATCAATGAGAGCGTAACCTCGTATCTCCCCGCTCCCAAGTCATAAATCTCGTATGTCTGATTAAACATGATTTGGGGGAAATGGTGTGTTAATGTTGGTATACAACAGTATATGATAGCAATATAAGGTATAATACCAACTTCTATGTTACAATGTTTAATACAGAAGATAATGGAAACTGTGGAGCAGAGGCAGAATCCCTTTGATCTTGATATCAAGCTGCAAGTGGTTAGGTTGCATCTGAGAAAGTTGCAAAAGAGCTCTCAAGCTTCCTCCAAGATGGTGCGAAGCACAATGCCATCTTTATGGAACGACGTCTGGCAAAATAAAAAAAGAACAAAGAGCTTCTGGGAGCCAGAGAAAATAAACCAGTGTGCAACCTTCAAGGACATGAAAACATCAGTTGGAGTCAGCATATCTAGAAAGGTCCACATGGACTCAGACGTGCTCTTTCGAAGATTACTGGCTGTCTCCAAACAAAGAGAGGTGTCCATGGAGACTGTGATGTCTCACGAACTCGCAGCTGTCCCACCCTTTTTGTTTTTTGATGATGGAAGCATGAAGAAGACAACAAAAGCTGACCTGGCCAAGAAACTCGATGCTGTTGTTGAAGAGACACAGCAGCTGCCAAATGTTAAAGAACCATCAGCATATACAGTATTGTAACACATATGCAGGTCATCGATTCATGGGTTAAATTCAGCCTGGTGCCAGCCTGGCTGGACTTAAATTATTTTATGATACCCGTGCGAGCCTCAAAGGAGAAATGAAAACCCCCAACCAAATTCCTGAACACAAAGGAAACCTTTCGTAGAAGTTCCTTACTTTCATCATTTTAATAATAATATCATTTTATCATTTTATCATTTTATCATAGAATCATTTTAACTTTCTCAAAGAGAGCCATGTTCTGCAACCCCCACACTCCTTGGCAGCTCGTAAAATTTTACGACCACACAGGACCACAGGACAGGAAATCTAATCCTTACAAAAGAAGGGTAAAATGTACTCAAATGTAGTCTTAATGGATAGTATTGTTTTTGCGGTACATTAGAGGTTTCCCATATAAATCGGGACTATCTGCAGTGTTATCATGTGTAAATCAAATCTTTAAATGTGTGTAATTCTGCATTTGAATGTAACTTCATGTTTTGATCATTTATATATATTGTTTTTAGTATCTGTGTGATTGTCATGCTTTGACAGACCCATTTATCTAGAGCAAAGTAATGAAAAATGTATTTAATCTGGAATTACGAACTTGCTAGAATATCCCTGATGAAATCCGACAAGCCCTAAATCATCAGGGGGTTGTCTCCACAGAGACAAAGGAACTTTTCCCTCCGCTTCAGATCGCGGACGTTCATTGGCTGTTCACGCGAAAAGTGGCGTGAACCATCCCAAGCCATAAGAACCGGCCGAACAAGATCCGCCCGCTCTTCTCTTCTCTCTCGTTCTTGGTTCTCGGACACACTGCTCTCCTGTACGACCCTCGGCGTGGCCTTGGGCCGTGCTCATAATGCCGTCCCCCTCAGCACAGGGACTGAGAGGGGGAAGCCATTATCACGGCTCCTTCGGAAGCTTTCGTTTTCGTTGTTTTCTTTTCTTTTCTTTACTAAGTTTATTCAACTATTCGCCTCTCCACACAAGGAAGACGAATTCTGGAACATTATTTGTTGAACCTTTCAAATACAGCGCGAAGACAGAACAAAGGACCACGTGGCTCCACGCTCACGCCAAGATCCAGCGCAGCAAGTATCACTTTTCTATGGAGATTTAAATGCTGCTTTAAAGTGTTGCTATGATCTGATTGTTGTTGGCTTCCAAAAAGGTTACTGACTGATTTTCATACCTGAGCTCATTCTGTGATCTCTCTCGCTTTCTCCATTTTCTCTCTCTCTCACTCGCTCGCTCTCTTTCTGTCTCTCTCTCTCTCTTTTATTTGGATTCCGTTATGTCTTGTATAAAGGTTACTGTCTGTATTGTCGTACGCATATTTACTCTGTGTGATTTGTAGTTTGATGTATCACTAGTCGAATTATTAAAAACCCATATATAACATGATTGGCTTGGACTCCACCCCACTCACATTACGAGTCACTGAAAGGTCTGATCTTTAGCTACAAGCTTTAAATTTAGAAACTAAATTTATCATAAGGATAGGATAATGTTTTTATGGCCAGAGAATATTTTTCCTTGAATTATAAGGAGTGATAACTTTATTGAAAATTGATAGGTCAATCTGGTTTGCTGGACAAATCACTGTTTGATTTGCAGTAATTTACAGTAAGAGATATCACACTAATGGAAGAATGGAATATTGACATATCAATGAGTAAGTTACAGTGCCCTGTAATTAGTTATTGGTATAGACAATTGAGCTATTTTTCATAATCAATAAAATTAAATGTAACTGTCATCTGAGATATATATTAATCATATTCCTGATTAATTATTCAAATTCCCTATATATCATTTGAGTTAATTACTATGTAAAACTCATTGTTGTTACATTTTGGTGGAGATAACGCGGGCATTTCAAACATCGTTTTGTGAGCAATCAATCTGTGTATATGGTTTTTAATAATTTCTGCACGTGCGCTATGAAATTATATAACGTTACTTGTGAGATAAGTCGCAAGACGCGAACTCCTAACTGACTGAGGCAAAAAGCTGGTCAGTCAGCACGTTAGGTATTTATAGAAACTTAACAATATAGTCACTGTTATTTTTAATGAAAGTAAACTGCAGTATAATGTTAAAAGTATCCTGTTAAGAAAGACCAAAATCTTTTTACAGTGAGAACATTTTAATATGAAGGATTAAAAGATAAAGAAATCTTTTATTAGTTGCAACATGTAAATCTGAACATGAGCGATGTTCCTCTGATTCAGTTAAAAAGGCCTTGCTTATTAAATATCGTTATTGAATTTGTGGTGAACCACATGATATTCAAAAAATAAAAAATAAACGATAAAAACTCCTGGTCTAAAATTGGCTTAGCTACCCGATTTTTAAACCTAAAACATTTAAATCATAAGTGCTATTTTGATAAATGTCTATTGGAGTCAACAGATGGAAAATTCCTGTTTTGTTACATTTGTGTTTTGGAAGTGAACGGATCCGTCCTTCACCCTATGTTTAATATAGCACCACAGAATCAAAACTTTCCGTTTGTTACTTGTGATTTTTGCAGAAAATCAGCCTGACAAACGATCAGATAATTTCTAAGTCATATTGAAATTGTAATTCCGCTATCTAAACACCAGAGGGAACGCGTGGTTTAGAAATTTCAGGTTACGCCCTGCTTTCTGATTCCAGCTTGCATGAGTGCAAATTCGCCATCCCGTGGCCGTTTCAGATAATGCGCTCTAATTGCTAATCCAGTTCCCCTTGAGGTATTGAATTAGATGTTTAGATTCTCAATAATTATTTGCATTTACAGCTTTGCTCGTGCGAATATTATTACAGGGAAACGAAAATTTTTCCCTGCCTTTGACTGTTTACATTTACTTTGAGTTTGGTTCAAACATGATTTGAATTAAAATGTAATTGTTTAATAGTGGAAATCTAGATGTTTCAGGTCAACTACTGATTGACCCACTTAGAAGGTAAGCCATCTAGTGGCAGTCTCCTGTTAAATCGACTAACAGACCTCTGTCTTTTCCATTCTGTTTTGAATTGCATGTCCACTTTTACCCTTTTTGATTAATCTCACCCTGTTTGATTAATTTCATAATTATTAATGATAACTTACAAGCTATCATGGGTTATTATAGGATATTATTCAGACTTTCCTTTTAATTCTTACATGATTATTTTAAATTTTGATTTAAACCAGTTTTGATTTTTTAATTTGAATTAAGTTTTCTGCTCAGCAGGTTAAAGACAGAGAAGCAGTACTTCCCCCCCTTGTGGTGAAAACCAGCTACTCCTTCTCCCTTGTTTCATTCCTGTCTTTTATTTTGTTTTTTATTATTTTTTCTTTGCTCTTTTCACTTAGGTTATTTTGATAATTACCATTATTATCATAATTCCTTTGTTTTGTTTTATCATTATTAGGTAAAGCTGTTACCTTTCCTTTCTACATATATAGTTACTCAATTGATGTTAAACAAACCAAACCTTAATTAACTTTAAGTTTCCTTTGTTCATCCTTTGTGTATTTGATTGTAGAACTCTTTTGGTAATTGGACAGCCATCTCAGGATTCCAGTGAGCAAGGCTGCCCGACCGGTGCCTGACCACTGACTGCGAGTGAAACTCGGTTCCTCTTGTCTCTGTCCGTTAGTGGCACGCAGTGGAGACATCAGCAATTTGGCACTCCAGAGGTTGTGCTAAAAGTCACAAGCTGTTTATTGCCAGAGTAACGGAGGACCGGGGACACTGCGGTTGAGTGTTTGGGGAGCGCCGGAGAGGTTGACCCAGCCACTGGTTTCCCCCTGAATGACTTCAATTCACCCAGGTGAACCAAATGTGATAAAACCCATCCACTTATTATAAGCCACAGAATATTAGATATTCCCCCGGATATATTTTAAGTGTTTGACCCTTTTGCTTCTTTAAGCCACACCATATTTCTAGGTTTCCTACCCAGATAGCCCACTCACCTGTTGGCCCTATCTTAAAACCTAGCAGTAGGCTTAGGCCTCCTTATTCTCACTAACACATTGTGTTTCTATTGTTTTTATCTCATTTCAAGTGTTGTTTCACTTTGATCTTTTTCTCTGTTCTGTTGTGATTTGTTTCTTTCATTTCACATAGAGACAGTAACATGTGAGCCACCAACACAAAGTTAAATCGTAGAGCCAACCAGCAGCCGTTGTCATCACACGACCCGCTAGGCTACTGCCTGTCAAATCTCCATTTCAGGTCCTTCGTTGACCCAAGTTAATTGGCTAAGTATGAATATGAATTTAGCTCGTTAAACGTAGAACGAACTTGCATTGGTCTTTTTGTGTGTGTGTGCTGTGTTTCTCTCGCCGACAGAGAGTCAGGATGTCCCAGGCATCCAGTCCAGCAGTCCACGTGGGCCACCTCTCGACATGGTTGAAAGCAGTGACGACCCCCTTCCTGCCCAAGGACGCCAGTAACCTGCAGCACCCAGAGCAACTAGACACCGAGCTAGAGGAACTGATGGCGACTACTAAAGCGACTACTACAAAGAACTCGCCAGGATCTTCGGAAGCCTAGTTCACATTCTTGTCGCCCAGGCACGACTCAGTGAACGGAGCAACATCGCTGAGGAGGCCTGGAAGGACCAGGCCCCAACCCAGAGTCGTCTTGATCAGCTCCTCCTCGAGACCCAGAACCAGCGCGAGAAAGAGGACGACACAGATCCAGAGCTACAGAAAGGAGTTGAAAGACTTCACAATGCCCTGCAAGATCTTCGCCTCGACACAGACCAAAAAGAACAGCTGGAGAGAGAAGCCAGAATAGAACTCAACAAAAAACTCCAGCAAGGTGACGCTCTCCTAAAAAGAGCAGAGACTGAACTGAAAGAAAGAGACTATAAAACCTGGGCCTGCAAAACACACTTGCAAGCGGCCCGAGCTAAATTCAACAAGCTTATTCTGCAGAGAGACAAGCTCCAAGATGAACTTGACACTGTTCACACAGAACTGAGACAATCTCACAGATTACAGAGTGGCTGGATTGGAGAAATGCACACCACAAAGTTTCTCCCGGCCCGCCACTCCAACCCTTTCAGCCAAGAACCCAGAGCTGGAAAAGGGGGTGTAAGCTCACGGCTCAAGAAATCACCAGCCAGCTTACAAGAACACCTGTCAACAACGGAGGGGAGAGAACCCTTCCAGAGAACGCATGTCACTAAACCCTGCACTGCTCACAGAGAACTTCACAAGCTAGCTAGAAGCATCTCTACATTCAATCCAGATCCTGCAGGAGGACATGACGTTCATGCTTCTTTACAAGCCATTGACTTTCATTTGCAAACTGTCGCTAACGTGACAGATGTGAACACATTGTACCTGTTAAAAATCACGTCCAGCCGTGATGTGCAGTGTTTTCTGGATCGTCAACCAGAGACTGTCAAAGTGTACTACCAGCAACTGCTACAGGCTTTGATTCTTGAATTCTCTGATCCAAACTCAGACCATGGGCTCCTTATTGCTATGGACCTCAAACAGGGCCGATTTGAAAACCCACAGACTTTCTGTAGTCAGCTACGAAAAGCCTACTTTGGAGCATGCAACGAACCAGGTATGGAACAGGATGTCAACTTAAAAACTCTGTTCCTCCTAAACCTACATGCCAGTTGGAGTTTTCATCTCAGAGTCCCAGCGTGTCCACGTAACAGGACTACACAAGAGTTA
Source organism: Carassius auratus (assembly GCF_003368295.1). Classification (NCBI taxonomy): domain Eukaryota; kingdom Metazoa; phylum Chordata; class Actinopteri; order Cypriniformes; family Cyprinidae; genus Carassius; species Carassius auratus. The sequence continues at coordinate 15,084,952 of NC_039260.1, read as the reverse complement.
CGGAATTTAGCCCACAAAGCTTGCACCAAGCAAAAGACTATTTGTGAAAAGACTGTGAAAAACCCCAAAGTCTCTGTCTCTGAGCACTGCTTGGAGTTAACCCTAGATGGCGCCCTACAACACCACAGTCACAGACATTTTTACAGAGAGTCAATACCGTTCCAAGCCAGCAGAGGGCAACACAATCGTGGTGGTGCTCATCCAACGCACCAGAGCGAGCGATTCCCACCATCCAGGACACAAAGCCCCAACAGCCGGCAGTGGAACCACTCTCGACACGACACTGGTAAGCTCAATCCTGAGCCTACGTCAGAAAAACACAGTGCAGCCACGTCTGAGACAGCAGAGATCCTGAGGGTGCTGAAAGATCTTCTTCACATGAAAACTCGCAAGGAAGATGAGCCAAGCACCCGGAACACTGCCCGTCATCCACAGACCACAGAGCTAACTGTCACAGCTCAAAGTGACAACAACACCCAAGCTCCACAGCCGACAGCTGCACACCCTGAACGAGACAGCACAGGCCCTCACACCAGGTACCACAAACACAAGGTACCAGAAAATGCTGTTTTGACTACCTGCCTTTGCAGCGAGCTACACAAGACCGGTCCTCACCACCCACCGATCGTCACACCTGCCCTGATGCCAACATTCCTGGGCAGCCTTGTCAAAAAGGGGGTGGGCTGAAAAGGAGCCAGCATGGAAGACCTGATCGACACAGGATTAAACCTGGCGGTGATCTCATCTCACCTTTTCAAAAGACTCCAATTTGAAGCTAAGAGACAAGATCGAACTCTTACACCTCAAACCTATGAACTGAATGTACAGGCGTACAGACAGAATGACATCCGGTTTGAACAGTTTATTTCCATTCACCTGACAATCGTTTCGATGAGTCTAATACATCCCATGTATGTCCCACCAATGAACACTCATACATCTCTCATCGACAAAGACCTGCTAGAACACTTTGACCCTTTTCTGAACTTCAAACAGCTAAAAGACTTTGCTCAAGTGCGAGAACCTCTTTCTCTCCAGCCACACAGGTTGCTAGAGCCAGACTGTCAGGTCACAGAGGTCATGGGAACCCCAGCAGCCAGCCATGAGTACAACGCCCTAACGACAGGCTCAAGTTCAAGCCTCTGTACCTTAGTCAACAAACAGGGTACGGTGGTACCAGCTTACACCAAAGGGGTCGCTGTTCGGCTCAACCTGCAATGTGGTCAAACCTTACACCACACGCTGGGTTTCTTCCAACCCTCACCTGAATGTGTGGAACTCGGACTCACACTTGCAAACAACAAGCATGTCAAACACCAACACCTGTTCCAGCAAGGTGATAACATCACAAAAACACACAATGTGATCGTGTACTGGAAGAAGGTAAAAGGACACTCGAAGCTACCAAGTCTAGACAAGGACTTTAAAGATCACACTGACACCCTTGCCAAAACTGGCACACTAAACAACATTCTGTGGTCACTCCCAACCCACTCACCCACCCACATTCAAGGTTGAAGTGATTACACACAGCATAAGAACTTTACTAGCTAAACAGCCTACCTCACAATCGCTTACGCTGGCTCCGTTGTCTACACAGACCAACATAGCGGACATGCGTGCTTCTGAAACTTCGATAATGACTTTGCTTTACCACCTCTCAGACCCCTCCATCCACCCTGGCAACCAGTCTACAGTCACTGACAACCAAAGCCCCAGACCACTGCATGATACACAAAACATGCTGCGTGCACAGAACAATATTGTGGGCTGTGCACCGTCTGAAATCACAATGCCAGGGCTTGTAAAGCCACAGAGCAAAAGGGGGATAATGCCAATATATTTCCATGACGCAGCATGTGCTGCACCACGCAGCACCAGAGCCACTGACAAAACACTGAGGCAAGCGTCATGCCAGCAGCAAGATGTGGCAAAACATGGGCGAGGGCGAGCTAAACCCAGTCGCCGCCCACTAAGCAAAGAGGCTGCCCTGTCCAACCAAAGACAGCCCTCGTTTGTTTCTTTCTCCCCTTTCTCTCTCTCTCTCCCTATTATCTGTACCAGGATGCTGCTGTGGTTTGCCGTGCCATGCTGTCAGCCAAAGAGAAGACAGCTGCCACCGAGAAAACCGCTGAGACTCCTGATCACCGACGACAGGGCACACTACCCCAGCACTGTAACCGAACAGCTGTACAGCTGTACGGGGATCCGATGGAGAGAGGACTCCCTCACTCACACTGAGACCGATGTCAAACACATGTTCAGCCAACATGAGAAATTGACTGTTACACAAATGGAGTTAAGTGGACACCAACACCGCTCCAAACAGTTCCCGGGAGCTTTGCTCAGAGCCTCTGCTGCCGCCATAATGTTTAACATTGTTATGTCCAGTGTCAATGCAGCGAACCAGACCGTAAACTCCTTGAAACCTCTGTTTACTGTCTTCCAGAAGAACTTTACCCAGACTCAGCTGTTTACAGCATTAACAACAGACATGCTGTGGGAGGTTAGCTCCTCCAATGACAGCCTAACCACGAGTAAAACCCCACCATACATGATACCCTTAAGCCTTGTGTCAACTGTGCTGTCTTATGCCATCACCATGCCAGCTGACCTGCTACAAATACACCTGGCCAACTCTCTGGATAGCGCCTCCCTACGGCACGTCAATCCCAAACAGAGAGAAGTGAACGTGCTCCTGAACCAACCCATCAGCGGTCTACAGACCTAAAGACATTGTCAGTGTCAGGATGTGGAAAAGCAACACCCACACCAAAACACACATTCCAAATGTGGTGGCCTACCACGACAGCAACACACAGCTGTACCTGGCCCCAAACATGCACATGTGTACTTTGTCCAAAGACATTCATTATCTCTGCCTTAGCAAACCCTTCCTCAGACACAACTCTGAGGGAATCTGCGAGCTGCAACCCTGGGTCAGCGATACGCGCTGCCCTGCCGAAGCCAAGTCTCGTACACAAGTCACAGAAACGCAAGCAGAGATTGTGGGTAACAGATGGCTCGTCAACACTCCTGTGCGCTCAGCTACGCTGACCTACGACCAGCATGACACCGCCACCCGTGGCACAGGGACTGAGAGGGGGAAGCCATTATCACGGCTCCTTCGGAAGCTTTCGTTTTCGTTGTTTTGTTTTCTTTTCTTTACTAAGTTTATTCAACTATTCGCCTTTCCACACAAGGAAGACGAATTCTGGAACATTGTTTGTTGAACCTTTCAAATACCGCGCGAAGACAGAACAAAGGACCACGTGGCTCCACGCTCACGCCAAGATCCAGCGCAGCAAGTATCACTTTTCTATGGAGATTTAAATGCTGCTTTAAAGTGTTGCTATGATCTGATTGTTGTTGGCTTCCAAAAAGGTTACTGACTGATTTTCATACCTGAGCTCATTCTGTGATCTCTCTCGCTTTCTCCATTTTCTCTCTCTCTCGCTCGCTCTCTTTCTCTCTCTCTCTCTCTCTCTCTCTCTCTCTTTTATTTGGATTCCGTTATGTCTTGTATAAAGGTTACTGTCTGTATTGTCGTACGCATATTTACTCTGTGTGATTTGTAGTTTGATGTATCACTAGTCGAATTATGAAAAACCCATATATAACATGATTGGCTTGGACTCCACCCCACTCACATTACGAGTCACTGAAAGGTCTGATCTTTAGCTACAAGCTTTAAATTTAGAAACTAAATTTATCATAAGGATAGGATAATGTTTTCATGGCCAGAGAATATTTTTCCTTGAATTATAAGGAGTGATAACTTTATTGAAAATTGATAGGTCAATCTGGTTTGCTGGACAAACCACTGTTTGATTTGCAGTAATTTAAAGTAAGAGATATCACACTAATTGATATGAAGAATGGAATATTGACATATTAATGAGTAAGTTACAGTGCCCTGTAATTAAGTTATTGGTATAGACAATTGAGCTATTTTTCATAATCAATAAAATTAAATGTAACTGCCATCTGAGATATATATTAATCATATTCCTGATTAATTATTCAAATTCCCTATATATCATTTGAGTTAATTACTATGTAAAACTCTTTGCTGTTACAGTATCATTGATCTTCTTGGATCTTCTTCAAAGTCTCAATGATTCAGCTTTTCAAACGTTCAAAAAAATGACCTGGGTGAGTGCGTCTTGAAAAGGATCGCAACTTTAATGGGGAAGGAAGGTAACAGCTGTGTCGTTATAGTGTCTGATAGATATGTCCACTAACACTCAATCAAAGATCTTGAAAGACAAAGAAGAGGCACCAAGATGGGCATCCTTGCACAAACCTGGATGAGCTGAGGTACACACTAGCATCTACCACAGATTTGTCAGCAGCAAATCTACCTCCAACAGAAGATGGCTTTCCAGCAACATGTGCTGAGAGCCATGTACCAAACAGCAGTGTGGCGTCACAGCTACCTGGCCAAACCTCTTCTCTGGAACCCAGTTTTCTTAGAGGATGGAGGCTCAGAGAAGATGGGTGCATTAAATCTGTGATGTTCCAGAAGGCACCAGCACCTAAAGGAGTTAGAGACCTCACCCACCTCTACTGTAAAGACGGAAACTGCAACAATGCCACCAAATGTCAGATTCTTTCAGTGGGCTTGACCTGCACAGAGTTTTGCTCTTGCCCTTTCCCAGACTGTCCATATATGACCCACTTTGTCAATGATGACAATGTGGATGAGTGACAGTGGTGTGTTGCAGTTGTAACATCAGGGGGGGTTGACCCCAGAATGGTCCAAGAGGGTCTGGCTGCAGGCTTGCACTTGCTCTCTCAGACTTGCATTCTCAGACTTGCACTCTCAGACACTTGCACTTCTGCTAGTGACATCACTTGCAGTCTTTATTTTTTATTTTGTCTAATTTTTTATTACTTTTTGTTTTAATTTCCCAACATCTTATAACAGTAGCCATGTGGCGAAGACAAGAAAAAAGAAACTAAATAACAATGTCACTTGCAATCGCTACTTGCACTCTCTGCTACCTGTGACGTCACTTGCAATCGACACAAATCGTGAATGTTGCCAATGGAGACAAGATGCTGTGGTGGTGATTAAATGATTAAAACTAATTTAGAACTATAATGTACAGGGTCCTGCAAGAAAAAGACAAGACCGGCAAATCTGTGGCCAGAACAGCAGAATATGAACATTTGCGCAAAGTCTCTCGCTAAGTGTAGAAAAAAAAACACTTAACATGGCTTAATATATTAAGATGCTATTAAATTATCAAATTAAATATACAGTTCATTAATATAATGAATATGTATATAGTATTTTCCTCATATACCGCAAAATGTGGAATAATGGACTAAGATGATAAATTTTATTAAAATACATAACTAATAGGTACAGGCAAGCACATGAGCCCAGAATAAACACAACATGCACGTTTCACGTTAAGCATTTTTCCATATAGAATAAACTGTCTACAACTCGTTTATATCACTGTATCTGTATGCTTGCCTGTACGGAGTTGATCCTTTTAAAATCACTTAATGCATTTCATAATGCACGTACATATTTTCTGGTCTGTATACATTGAGTCAACAACGAAAGACATATAGGCTAGGCCTACTGAATTGTCTTTATCATCTTAGTCTGTTATTAGGCCACATTAAAGGCATAGTTCACCCAAAAATCATAATTATGTTATTAATAACTCACCCTCATATCGTTCCAAAACAGTAAGATCTCAATTTATCTTCAGAACACAGTTTAAGATATTTTAGATTTAGTCTGAGAGCTCTTAGTCCCTCCACTGAAGCTGTGTGTATGGTATACTGTCCATGTCCAGAAAGGTAAGAAAAACATCATCAAAGTAGTCCATGTGACATCAGAGGGTCAGTTAGAATATTTTGAAGCATCAAAAATACATTTTGGTCCAGAAATTGCAAAAACTACGACTTTATTCAGCATTATCTTCTATTCCGTGTCTGTTGTGAGAGAGTTCAAATCAAAGCAGTTTGTGATATCTGGTTCATGAACTAATCATTCGATGTAACCAGATCTTTTTTAACCAGTTCTCCAAATCGAACTGAATTGTTTTAATCCACAAATGACTTGAGCGGTTAACTTTTTTAATGTGGCTGACACTCCCTCTGAGCTCAAACAAACCAATATCCCGGAGTAATTCATGTACTTAAACAGTACACTGACTGAAGTGATGTGAAGAGAGAGATGAACACCGAGCGGAGCCAGTTAATGACTCGTTCACGAGTCAAGAACCGGTTGCATCGGTTTTCGGATCACCAGTAGTTCTTTCGGACAGTTAGATTCAATAAACCGGTTGAAGAAAACGGTTCACCGGTTCTTTTGCACTCGACGCAATGACATCATTGGCGATGATTGCAAAGCCTTCGGTTTACCCGGGCTCATAACATTAGCACAGAATCAGTTCAGAATCAATCACCAAAATAATCAGTTCGGTTCAGACGCTCTGTGTGTCAGTCTGCTTCACGCTGAATCACACATGCGCAGTATCATCAGCTCCTCGGTTCTCGAATCGGACGCCTCTGACAGAAACGGTTCTTGACTCGTGAACGAGTCAGTCTGTTGTTCGTTATCTGGCCCGGCTCGGTGTTCATCTTCAGTTCTCTCATCACAGCAGTTCAGTCAGTGTACTGTTTGAGTAAATGAATTACTCCGTGATATTGGTTTGTTTGAGCTCAGAGGGAGTGTCAGCCACATTAATAAAGTTAACAGCTTAAGTCATTTGTGGATTAATGCGTATTGGATACTCGAACAGTTTAAAATGATTCAGTTCAATTTGGTGAACTGGTTCAAAAAGATCTGCTTACATCGAATGATTCGTTCACGAACCGGATATGTCAAGCTGCTTTGTTTTGAACTCTCTCACAACAGGCACGGAAGAGAAGACAATGATGAATAAAGTCATAATTTTTGCTATTTATGGACCAAAATGTATTTTCGATGCTTCAAAAAATTCTAACTTACCCTCTGATGTCACATGGACTACTTTGATGATGTTTTTCTTACCTTTCTGGACATGGACAGTATACCGTACACACAGCTTCAATGGAGGGACTGAGAGCTCTCAGACTAAATCTAAAATATATTAAACTGTGTTCTGAAGATAAATGGAGGTCTTACTGGTTTGGAACAACATGAGGCTGAGTTGTTAATAACATAATTATGATTTTTGGGTGAACTATCCCTTTAAGCGTTTTGTTGCATGGGAGGACAAAGTTTGCGCATTGTGTTCATAGCCATCTGCTTACCTTGTAGTACTTTAAATAATAACTATATGTCATATTTGGTCTTTTAATTGAACTTAATGTACCTTAATACATTATGCCATATTAAGTGTTTGTTTTTTCTACAGTAGGAAAACGCTTAATGGAAGACTTTGTGCATTGCGTTGATATTCTGCTGTTCTGTGGCCATGGATTTGCCGGTCTTGTCTTTTTCTTGCAGGACCCTGTACATTATAGTAGTAGGCCTACTAATTTAGTTTTAATCATTTAATCACCACCACAGCGTTTTGTCTCCATTGGCAACATGCATGATTTGTGTAGATTGCAAGCGTAAGTGACATTGTAATTTAGTTTCTTTTTTCTTGTCTTCGCGACCTGGCTACTGTTGTAAAATGTTGAGAGATTCAAACAAAAAGTAATAAAAAAATTCAACAAAATAAAAAAATAAAGACTGCATTTGATGTCACTAGCGGAAGTGCAAGTGTCTGGGATTGCAAGTCTGAGAGTGCAAGTGCAAGTCTGCAGCCAGACCCTTCTCGAATGGTGACCAAAAGCAGTTCATGTTCCAAATGGTTGCTGCTAGAAAACAAACTAAACAGCCTGAGAAGACAGGGCTCATTACCCCAAAGAGTGTTTGTTTGTTTAGTTAGATTGCCATTTGTTTTATTTAAGAGAAATTTAATTTGTATTGTGTGAAGTTAAGTTATAGTTTTATTAAAAAGGTGCCATATGAAATATTTCATTATTAGATGTATCTTATATTTGAATTTGTCAACATTCTTCTGACCACTGATAATGGGCTTTAGACTAAATTATGTCAGTGTTCCATTTTCATTCATTTTGGACACCTCATACATTGAGCGACAGAACACTCCTATTTGTCATGCTATATTTACATATTTGGCATTGCTGGATTCAGCACAACCCCAACTTTCCAACAAGCCATCATATGTGTTTCTATAATAATCCCCGGCAAAGCAAGCACAAAGTAAATGAAAACATTCTGCATACCGTATATATTAAATTTGAGCATGTCCGCTTATTTTAGGCATGTGTTTACATGTCTCTATTTATTCCATACATAAATATATTTACATCCAGTCTTTTCTAGTAGTTGAATCAACTTCCTGACTACAAACACGTCAAGTTTCAAAGCTCTCAGAGCTTGTGTGATTGATCTGCATTAGTTTATATGCCTTACCTCCCATATGGATAGGCTACCTGTATATTTTAGTCCTTTATTGGTTTTGGGGTGTATAACAATATCAGTTAATTTAACAATCTTAGCATTAAAATATTTTTAGCCAAGAATCCATTTCATATATGGGAGACCTTAGAGATGAGGAAAAACATTGTTGTGTTTAGTTCTACCTCCGGTAGGGGTAACTCAAAAATTCAGGAGCATTGTCATTAGCCTATTGCCTACCACTTGCTCTTGCATAAGCTTGCTGAAGGAGCTGTCTCAACAGATCCCTAGTAGCAACACCCTGTTTAATTAGGTATCCGATGATACATAGGTGGAGTGATGCCCGAGATGAAGAAGCAACCGTGCGAAGCCCTAACCATATAGGATTTTAGAGAGAATCCTGACCGTACAGGATTTCCAAAAGTGTGCAGTGTCTTGCGTGCACACTTAACACTTATGTGGATTTTAGAAAGTGCGCAAAGTGTTCAACGTGTAAACTCACCACCATGTGGTTTTCAGAAAGTACACATAGTTTAGCGTTTGTACATAAAGGTTCCTAAGCATCGCAGAGGTGCCGAACTGCACAGGAGAGGCAAGCTCAAATTTAGAAGCCTCTGGTGAGGGGAGCATCACCTGAGGCAGCATATACAAGATGACTTCCGTGCACATGAGCGAATTGATGCACGTCTGAGGCGAAATCCTCTTCTTGTGGGAGGGGCAAGTGCTAGGCGGTTGTCTGTTTGCAAGATTGCTGATGTTGATCGAGCATTCAGGGCTTTTCCACTTTTTCCTGCGCATGTCCTCTGAATAAACACATTAACTTGTTAGCGAAAAGTAGCTGTAGGCTATATTAGGGGGGAAATAGTTAAAAAACATCAGGAAGGGCGCAGGTCGATAAACGTGAACATGACTCAAAAGGTAAATGTGTATTTACAGCACACTCTTCCAAGCGAGGTCCTTTTAATTCCTGAAATATGAACTTGTGTGTGATACTTGTGTCATAAAGCTCCAGTTGACTGCTCACTGACAACATCAGTCGTTCCTCCATGTTGAATGAGTGACTCCTGAGGAGGCTCCTGACTGGTTAACGCGGCGCGAATTGATACCAAATTTAAACATTTTTAACTCGGACGGCAGACGTGAATTCACATTAAACACATAAATAAACAAAAGCACCATTCGTGCGTAACGCACCAGACGCTCAATTCACGTCATTCACGCGAACTAGACACACGAATGAGGCGAATTTGCATCTACCAAGTGCACGTCCACGTGCAAATGCCTCATTCGCGCCACAAGGCCTCCAGACGCGTGGAAACGTGTCTTTACATTGACTTAACATTGAAATCATTCAAGCCAGACGCTCTATTCGTGTTTTCTGTGAACACAGCATTAGGTCTTGCCTACCTCCTTGTGACCCACAATTCCATTTACCCCTTCCCGCAGGTGGGGTGGAGCGTGACTACACATATAGTGTCACGACACTAGCCTTCTGTGCCCGTCGCTGTGATTTCCATGAGCTCATTCTCCTCCGTGCCTCAGCAGCGGTGGGTCCTGAACCATGGGAAAAAGATGGCTCCCCTTTTTTCCTCGGAAAGAGAGACGAACGAGAGCGGAGCTTTTTCATTGAAAAAAAAAAAACACTCACAGTGCATGCAGATTGTCTTCTCAAACACATCGCGTGTGTGCTCTTCACCCAAACAAATGACGCAAAGATTGTGTGTGTCTTCGGGTGTAAAATAATGCAGACTCAGATGAACACACTGTCTGAACGCTTGCTAGTAGTAGCCATGATAGACAAAGAAAGATCACTCTTAACAGTTCTTTTAGATGCACGCTTCAAACAGAACAGAATGACGTGTTCTCCTGACGCATATTTATCCATAGTCATGCCTATGTCAGGGGCTGTTGCCAGCCAACTTGTTGGTGTTTTTTCAATGTATGCTTCAGACATGGGTCACGACGAGGTGTTCCCCATAGCGGCCCCTAGAGGACGCAGTTCAAAGTTCCCTTGAAAGGGAATTCTTTATTCGTAGCAGTGAATGAAGAGGTATCATATCGATAAAAAGTGCAGTATGGAGTACCTCAAGGCTCAGTACTAGGGCCGCTACTCTTCACTCTTTACATGTTACCCTTGGGAGATATTATCAAGAAACATGGTGTTAGCTTTCATTGTTATGCTGATGATACTCAGCTCTATATTTCTTTGCGGCCGGGTGAAACACAACAATTTGAAAAACGAATGGAATGCATAAAATCGATATAAAAAACTGGATGATGAGTAATTTCTTACTGCTAAATTCAGAAAAAAACAGAGGTGTTAATTATAGGACCTACAAACTCTGCATGTAACAACCTAGAACAATGTCTAAGACTTGATGGCTGCTCTGTCAATTCTTCGTCATCAGTTAGGATAGCAATCTTTCCTTAGAAAGCCACGTTTCTAGCATTTGTAAAACTGCATCTCAAAAATATATCCAAATTATGGCCTATGCTCTCAATGTAAAATGCAGAAATGTTAATCCATGCATTTATGACCTCAAGGTTATATTATTGTAATGCTTTATTGGGTGGTTGTTCTGCATGCTTAGTAAATAAACTACAGTTAGTCCAAAATGCAGCAAAATAATTCTTACTAACACCCTAATTCCAATAACACCCGATGTACTTGCTACTGTACATCATTAGAAGAATGGCATCTATGCTAATATTAGTCTGTTTCTCTCTTATTCCGAGGTCACTGTAGCCACCAGATCCAGAACCTGTATCCAGATCAGAGGGTTACTGCAGTCACCCTGATCCAGTACGTATCCAGACCAGATGGTGGATCAGCACCTAGAAAGGACCTCTATAGCCCTGAAAGACAGCGGAGACCAGGACAACTAGAGCCCCAGATACAGATCATCTCTAAAGACCTGGTCTCAGACGACCACCGGGACAAGACCACAGGAAACAAATGACTCTTCTGCACAATCTGACTTGCTGCAGCCAGGAATTGAACTGCTGGTTTCGTCTGGTCAGAAGAGGACTGGCCCCCCAACTGAGCCGGGTTACTCCCAAGGTTTTTTCTCCATTCTGTCACTGATGGAGTTTTGGTTCCTTGCCTCTGTCGCCTCTGGCTTGCTTAGTTGGGGTCACTTCATTTACAGGAATATCGTTGACTTGATGGCAAATGATTGCACAGACACTATTTAAACTGAACTGAAATGACATCACTGAATTCAATGATGAACTGCCTTTAACTGTCATTTTGCATTATTGACACACTGTTTTCCTAATGAATGTTGTTCAGTTGCTTTGATGCAATGTATTTTGTTTAAAGCTCTATATAAATAAAGGTGACTTGACTTGACTTTATTTGTACAGTGTGCACGTAAAAAAAAAATCTGATTTGAAGCTTGTGACATATGAACGTGCACTCAACCTGATCACTTTATTTAGCGTTCATGTAAACACTAAAATAATATTCATCAATCAGAATGTATTCAGCCCGACTGAACCAAACATTGTGCACATAAACTTAGCCATTGTGTGGCAAGTGACTAGGAGCACTTCACCTTGTGTTGGACCTGCCCTTACTTGAAAAATAAGTAATAATATTTCAATTTATTTTTATACAGTAGGTGTGATGCATGCTGAGTTTTATTTATTTTTATTTTTTTATCTGTGCTTGCAGCTGTATAATATGACAAAATCATATTAAAGTAGTTTTTCTTTGTTTTTGTGCTATCCACCAGAGCTTTCTACAGTTATCCCCCACTCACTTGTTTTCTTCTTGCATGCACTTTTGCCCCAGGCAAATTATAGTCTACAAAAGGGTAGTTATCATCCAACCCTTCTTTCTTTGCTGAGAAAGTGTGAGTCTACAATCACAGCACTCAGTATACATTCATTTTCCTGCTTTCTCTCTTTCTTTCACTGTTTTTAAACTGATGGGCTTGATTATGTGGTTGTGGGTGGTTGGATTTATTGTAGAGATGGTCAGTGTTTTTGGTGCATGTCTCTCCTGCAGTCTGCAGGGCAGATTGATTTCAGAAAGTATCTATAAAGAGGGAGATGTGATAATTGGTGGTCTGTTTCCAGTTCATGTTGAAGCACCAGAGCCTTATCATGCTTTTACTCAATTACAGCATCTTTCTCGCTGCCAGGGGTGAGTGTAGTCTCTGTAAAATTAACTAAAAGGCAAAAAACTGTTTAGGTTCAAAATGCCAAAATGGTCTCTCTGGAGGGTTTTTGTTAACTCTTATTCAGTACAGCCTTACCCTGACTTTCTATTCATCCTGAAATAATAAAATCTTGTATTTTTGTCAACATATTGGGATTATCACATACAAATAATATTTGTTTTCCTACTATGTAGTCATTCAGTTATTTCTAAAATTAACAATCTTTACATTTTTACATTGTCTTTCAGTGTTGATCTTCGTTCATACCGCTGGCTCAGAACTATGATCTTTACATTGGAGGAGATTAATCGGGACCCTGTACTGCTTCCAAACATTACTCTGGGGTACCTGGTAGCTGACACCTGCCTAGCTGAGGGCACAACACTGAGTGCTGCTTTAGCTCTGGTTACAGGGCAGGAGGAGAGAGTGTTGGGAGCAGAGTGCAGCAGAACACCAATGGTGCCTGTCATTGTCGGTGACGCTCGTTCATCTGCCTCAATAGTGGTGGCTGACACACTGGGAGTGTTTGATGTCCCCATGGTAGTTTATGTATTTATTTATTATTATTATTATTATTATTATTATTATTATTATTATTATTATTATTATTATTATTATTATTATTTTATTTATTTATTTATTTATTATTTATTTTACATATAAAAATTATTTATTGTAACTTGTTATTGTAAAAGTGTGCAAAGATTATAAGATAAAATATCAAAATATTCCATCAACATATATGAACGCTTTCATAGTATTCACTTTATATTTGCAAGTACATTTTCTATGTCCCCATACATTACATTACTGTCCTGAATTTTTATTTTTGTCAAAGTACAATAGAAAAGGGTTGCTTAAGACTTAAAGGAGTAATATTTTTTAGAGCATCTGTACTTTTACTCCTCTATTTGATTTGTGTACTTCATCCACCTCTGACTTTGACAAGCAACAGTTAATTTTACCCATATTTATTGAAAACTATTTGTAGTAAGTAATACGTTTATATTTGTAAGTAAATAAACAAATAATTGTAACAAACATAACATTTCTAAGCATAAACTATTTTTAAACATCATAACTACAGAAACATCATGATTTATTATATATATATATATATATATATATATATATATAATTTTTTTTTTTTTTTTTTTTTTTTTTTTTTTTACAGTGAAATTTTGGGAAATCTATTTTTGATCTGTGTTGTATCTCTACAGGTGAGTTATTTTGCGTCCTGTGCTTGTCTCAGTGACAGTCACAGATTTCACACTTTCCTGCGCACTGTTCCCAGTGATGCTTTCCAGGCCAAGGCTATGGCCCGTCTGCTGCGCCTGGTGGGATGGACCTGGGTGGGGGTGGTTGCAGGGGATGATGAATATGGTAAAAGTGGCGTGCAGATCCTTTTGAAAGAACTGGAAAATACAGGGGTCTGTTTGGACTACCTGGAATTCATTCCAAAATCACACTCACAAAGCAGGATCAGGCGGATTGTGGAGAGGATCCAGAGTTCCACAGCTCGTGTTGTGGTAACATTTGCCATTGCCCCTGACATAGAAGTCCTGTTCAAAGAAGTGGTGGTGCAGAATGTTACCGACAGGCAATGGATAGCCACAGAGGCCTGGAGCACCTCTATTCTGTTCTTTGACCCAGCAAGCAGTTCTCTCCTAGCTGGTACCATTGGCTGTGCACTGCGTCGGGCTGATATTCAGGGTCTTGGTGCTTTTCTTGCCCAGCTGAACCCTGTGAAGCAGCCAAATGAACCATTTGTTAAAGATGTTTGGGAAGAAATTTTTGGGTGCTCACTGGCACAGGACTGGCAGCCTTCATCTAAAATTCCAAAGTGCACAGGCACAGAGAATGTGGAGAAATATGGCAGCGTCTACACAGATGTTTCACAGCTGAGAGTCACTTACAATGTGTATAAGGCTGTGTATGCTATTGCCAATGCTATTCACAACATGATGACCTGTCAGCCTGGTAGAGGGCCATTTGAAAATGGAGAATGTCCTGATGTGATTCAAATAAAGCCCAGGCAGGTACAGACCTCCTCTGTCTTGGAAAAATAAATAAATAAATACAAATTATATATATATATATATATATATGTGTGTGTGTGTGTGTGTGTGTGTGTGTGATCCTATGTTTTCCTTTTACAGCTTCTGCATTACTTAAATGCAGTAAACTTCACAACACCAGTGGGTGAGTTGGTTTATTTTGAAGATAATGGCGAACCATCTGCCTCTTATGACATTATAAACTGGCATGTCGAGGAAAGTGGAGCAGTCAGTTTCATCCAGGTAGGGCAATTTGATGCAGCCAAAGGACAAGGCCAGGAGCTGTACATCAACCTTGAGAAAGTGGTCTGGGGAGGGGGCTGGGTGGACCAGGTAAGAGTCCAGAGAATTCTAATGCTTTATTTTAACAGTTCAACTTGAAATACAGCAGTCAAAAATGAAATACCTACAGTTTATATGGATAAAAGTACAAAGTGCAGTAAAAAGTAAACTTATTTGCATTCCTAACCAGCATGTTCATGTTTACAGAAATAAATTAAAATAATATGCTAAAAAATAAATAATAATAACTGGAAGCAAATTACACCAGACGCCTCACTTACTGTTACAAATCAGTTCTCCTGTTCAAAAAACAAGCAAAATAGCTGTTTCCTCAGAGAGCTACAGTAGTTAGCTAGTTATAGATATATAAGCTACACATATTCTATTATTGTTTTACTTTTATATTTTATATTATTATTATTATTATTGTATTACTGAGAAATAAATCAGTAGGCGAGAAACAATTTTATCTTGTATGTCTGTTTGTGGTGTTACTTGCATTGGATTTACATTTTTCTTTTCTTTTTTCTTTTTTTCTGTACAGCACATGCAAATATGAATGTATGAGTTTGTGTGTAAATGTTTGTTATCAAGTGCATTCAAAAGGTATGAGTAAGTGTGCAAGTGAATGCATCCATTATCTAACATCTCAAATACAATGGTGCAGATCCAATCTTTTAATGGACAGACCCTGCTCATAGGGATGAAATGTGACATAGGAATAACTATGAATGTGTGCATGAGAGTGTTTTTATGAAAGAAAAAGAGAAATACATTTATGTAAGTGCTTGTGCTGAAAACAAGGTTGTTAGAAGATTTCTCTGAGTCTGATGGAATTTCTTCTTGTAATATTTAGGTTCCTGTATCTGTGTGCAGTGCAAGCTGTCTTCCAGGCACTAGAAAGGCTGCACAAAAAGGAAAACCTGTCTGCTGTTTTGACTGTCTCCCTTGTGCAGCAGGGGAAGTCAGTAACATGACAGGTATTAACTTTTTAACCTTACCACAGACATTACACAAGAGGTGCAAGTAACATTACAAGATCTACACAATGTAAAAACAACCTTAACTATGAGCCATACCATTCTTTAGACTCTACAGAGTGCATGAGATGTCCTGAGAGGTTCTGGTCAAACACTGAAAGAACAAGGTGCATACCAAAGGTTGTGGAGTTTCTGTCTTTGCAAGATACCATGGGAATTGTCCTGACAGTCTTATCTGTCACAGGGGCGACACTGACCACTACTATTCTGGGAGCTTTTTTCCTTCATCGTGACACACCCCTCGTACGGGCCAACAACTCAGAGCTGAGCTTTCTGCTATTGGTATCGCTCACCCTTTGCTTCCTGTGTGCACTAGTTTTTATTGGCCGCCCTGCACCATGGAACTGCATGCTACGTCACACCTTGTTTGGAGTCAGCTTCGTGATCTGCATTGCCTGTGTCCTCAGTAAGACTGTGGTGGTTTTAGTGGCTTTTCGGGCCACTCTGCCTGGATCTAACTTGATGCAGTACTTTGGGCCCATCCAGCAGAGGGCAGGCATCTTCATTTGCACGCTGGTTCAGATTGTCATATGTTTATTGTGGCTGCTGCTGGCTCCCCCTCTGCCCACAGAGAGTGCAGGAGGTGAGCTTGGTGCTCGAGTGATCCTGCAGTGCACGATGGGATCTGTTGTGGGGTTTGTACTAGTACTTGGGTACATCGGTCTGTTAGCAGTGGTCTGCTTCTTGCTGGCCTTTTTTGCCCGAAAACTCCCAGACAATTTCAATGAAGCTAAATTCATTACTTTCAGCATGCTGATCTTCTGTGCTGTGTGGATTGCATTTGTGCCAGCGTACGTCAGCTCCCCAGGGAAGTACACAGTAGCTGTGGAGATTTTCGCCATTTTGGCTTCCAGTTATGGCCTGTTGCTGTGTATATTCACCCCAAAATGTTATATTATTCTACTTAAACCTGAGAAAAATACAAAAAAGAACATGATGGCCAGATAATGTGTACAAATAAAAGGCTTCTGTAATGAGACAGCATTTTCAAAAGGGCAGTACCAATAGATATGTATAAACAAACTGTATTAATCAGTTTGTGATGATCCAAGCGCAGACTTAGGTTCTGGGTTGCTTCTAAATGTGTGTGTGTGTTTATTTATTTTTAATTTCTTTATATTTATGTGTTTTTTATTATTATATTTATGTACTGCATCAACATGAAATAAATACAATTTTAAAAATACATTTTGATTTCTCAAATTGTGATTTCAAAGGGTACAAACTGATGGACACTTCATGTCCATACATTTTTGTACAGGTGTAATGTGTGATTATGGTCCCGGCAAAATGGCACTGAAGTGCAATCCAAAGAACAGTTTTTGTAGTCCACCAAGTCCTTCATTCCACCAAAGATCTAACAATAGAGGACAAAACCTTCGGAACAGAACACAGCGACTCTGTACACGTAGCTCGCACATGCATCTTACCTTTTTTTTTTTTTTTTTTGCATTCATTAGTCTGTCCACATGGTTGCACCCTTGCCCTGGGTTGTTGCTTCACAGTTAACCCATTTATGCCCAAAATGTTCTGGATGCTTTCAAGAACAAGGTGCATACCAAAGGTTGTGGAGTTTCTGTCTTTGCAAGATACCATGGGAATTGTCCTGACAGTCTTATCTGTCACAGGGGCGACACTGACCACTACTATTCTGGGAGCTTTTTTCCTTCATCGTGACACACCCCTCGTACGGGCCAACAACTCAGAGCTGAGCTTTCTGCTATTGGTATCGCTCACCCTTTGCTTCCTGTGTGCACTAGTTTTTATTGGCCGCCCTGCACCATGGAACTGCATGCTACGTCACACCTTGTTTGGAGTCAGCTTCGTGATCTGCATTGCCTGTGTCCTCAGTAAGACTGTGGTGGTTTTAGTGGCTTTTCGGGCCACTCTGCCTGGATCTAACTTGATGCAGTACTTTGGGCCCATCCAGCAGAGGGCAGGCATCTTCATTTGCACGCTGGTTCAGATTGTCATATGTTTATTGTGGCTGCTGCTGGCTCCCCCTCTGCCCACAGAGAGTGCAGGAGGTGAGCTTGGTGCTCGAGTGATCCTGCAGTGCACGATGGGATCTGTTGTGGGGTTTGTACTAGTACTTGGGTACATCGGTCTGTTAGCAGTGGTCTGCTTCTTGCTGGCCTTTTTTGCCCGAAAACTCCCAGACAATTTCAATGAAGCTAAATTCATTACTTTCAGCATGCTGATCTTCTGTGCTGTGTGGATTGCATTTGTGCCAGCGTACGTCAGCTCCCCAGGGAAGTACACAGTAGCTGTGGAGATTTTCGCCATTTTGGCTTCCAGTTATGGCCTGTTGCTGTGTATATTCACCCCAAAATGTTATATTATTCTACTTAAACCTGAGAAAAATACAAAAAAGAACATGATGGCCAGATAATGTGTACAAATAAAAGGCTTCTGTAATGAGACAGCATTTTCAAAAGGGCAGTACCAATAGATATGTATAAACAAACTGTATTAATCAGTTTGTGATGATCCAAGCGCAGACTTAGGTTCTGGGTTGCTTCTAAATGTGTGTGTGTGTTTATTTATTTTTAATTTCTTTATATTTATGTGTTTTTATTATTATATTTATGTACTGCATCAACATGAAATAAATACAATTTTAAAAATACATTTTGATTTCTCAAATTGTGATTTCAAAGGGTACAAACTGATGGACACTTCATGTCCATACATTTTTGTACAGGTGTAATGTGTGATTATGGTCCCGGCAAAATGGCACTGAAGTGCAATCCAAAGAACAGTTTTTGTAGTCCACCAAGTCCTTCATTCCACCAAAGATCTAACAATAGAGGACAAAACCTTCGGAACAGAACACAGCGACTCTGTACACGTAGCTCGCACATGCATCTTACCTTTTTTTTTTTTTTTTTTGCATTCATTAGTCTGTCCACATGGTTGCACCCTTGCCCTGGGTTGTTGCTTCACAGTTAACCCATTTATGCCCAAAATGTTCTGGATGCTTTCATGCATATAGTCATGTTGATAGTGTTCTATGGGAACATGTTCTGCATTTATTTAATGTATGGCAAATATGTTGTATGCACCCCTTCAATGTCAAATTTGAATAAGAGGTTTGCCAAAAATATGTCATCTATATAATAATAATAATATTAATAATAATAAAAGTACACCTGAAAGACAATTACACATTTAACAGTTTGGTTACCAATATTCTTCAAAATATCTTCTTTTGTGCTCAACAGAAGAAAGAATCTCATAGGTTTGCAACTTGAGGGAGACATAATTTGGTAGCACTTTATTTTACAGTCCTGTTCCTCATGTACATACTATGGACTTATTATAGTAATTACAATAACTATGTAATAACTAGGTACTAACCCTGAACCTACCCCTAAACCTAACCCTACCCCATGTAGTTACCTTGTATTACCAGAACTTTCTTAGATAAATACACTGTAGGTACACTATAAGGACATGGAAGTACACGTACTGTAAAATAAAGTGCAACCCATAATTTTCAAATTCCAAATTTTCATTTTTGGGTGATATTTCCTTTACGTAAGCAGTTTTAGTATAAAGTAAAACAACGCTGGAGCTTCTTCTTCCTGTTATAGCAGTGATCCTCAAATCTGGCTCGCGAGATCCAGTTTCTTGCAGAGTTTAGCTCAGACTCCAATTAAACACACCTGCCTGTGATTTACTAATGATCCTAAAGACACTGATTAGCAAACTCATGCATGTTTGATTAGGGTTAGAGCTAAACTTCGCAGGAAAGTGGATCTCGCGAGCCAGATTTGAGGATCACTGTGTTATAGCGTCCTGTGTTTCACACTGCACATGCGCAGAACGCCTACATGCAATGCAGCGAAAATTACAGCTGTTTGGAAAAGCATATGCATTTTTACTTGGTTTTACTGGCACTTGAAGCCTTCAGAACGTGAAAATATCAATCTTAAAGTATTGTGGCAGAGCTAATGAACACCTCCCAAAAACAAGAGTGCCCAGAGTGCTGCTTATGTGATTGTGGCACATGTTTGTGTTTCTGAGTTCATTGTTTCAAATTTCTCTATGCATAATTTCATAGATATGTGGCTATATTTAATCACTGGTTCACCTAAAACTCTTACACTATCTGTAGTTAAATGGCATGGTTTGATATAGTGCTCAGGTAAATTTGATCTAAGTAAATGTTAAACTTTTGAAATTCAGAAAAAAAGAACCACATGATGAAACAATACATGAAAATGATGTATCTGTGTCCTGTTAGTTATCTTTTGGTATGCATTTCAGAAAAAAAAATGGTTAGGATTCAGGTGTAGTTGCAAATAGTGATTAATCATGATTAATCCACTGAAAATTCTGATTAATTTGATTAAAAATTTTAATCATTTGACAGCCCTAATATTAAATTAAATTTTAATTAAATTTGTATATACAGTATATATATATATATATATATATATATATATATATATATATATATATATATATATATATATATATATATATATATATATACATACACACACATACATGCCATGGTTTTTGTTTTTTCTTGAAATCCTTTATTTGGTTGTTTGCTTGAATGTAATTAAGAAATAAATCGTTGATAAAATCTAGAGAAATACTTACAAAAGGAAAATGACAACAATGAACTGCTTCAACTATATTTGCCGGTGAGCTTAATGAAAGAAATGGACAAGACCGAACAACAATACACTAGTTACAACAACATATACCCATATTGACATGGCTTGTGTGAGGGAATAAAGAGATCCATCTCTAGTTTAGAGAAATACAAAAATGTATTTATTCTTTTGTTCGTTATCTGGCTCGGCTCGGTGTTCATCTTCAGTTCTCTCTTCACAGCAGTTCAGTCAGTGTACTGTTTGAGTGCATGAATTACTCTGGGATATTGGTTTGTTTTAACCCAGAGGGAGTGTCAGCCACATTAAAAAAGTTAACAGCTTAAGTCATTAGCGGATTAATGCTTATTGGAGACGTGAACCTTTTTAAACGATTCAGTTCGATTTGGTGAACTGGTTCAAGAAGATCCGGTTACATAAGATGATTAGTTCACGAACCGGATATCACTACACTGCAGAGTTTTGAATTATCTCGCAACAGACACGGAAGAGAAGACAATGATGAATAAAGTCATAGTTTTTTTCACACAGTTTCAATGGAGGGACTGAGAGCTCTCAGACTAAATCTAAAATATCTTAAACTGTGTTCCAAAGATAAACGAAGGTCTCACGGGTTTGGAACGTCATGAGGGTGAGCTATTAATGACATAATTTTGATTATTGGGTGAACTAACCCTTTAAGTGCACTAGTAGGTAGTTTAGTAGGTAGTAAGTAGGTAGTAACCAATTCACTTAAAAAAAATGCTGATTTATTCAGGAATGAAACAAGGTGTTAAAATGATTTAAACTTTGAATACAAGTCAATTCAAGTCAAGTCACCTTTATTTATATAGTGCTTTAAACAAAATCCATTGCGTCAAAGCAACTGATCAACATTAATTAGGGAAACAGTGTGTCAGTAATGCAAAATGACAGTTAAAGGCAGTTCATCATTGAATTCAGTGATGTCATCTCAAATACAAACTTACAATCCTCAAATGATGAGCAAGACAATGTTTGGTAATGCTTCACTTCATTGCGATCAGAACTTATGATGAGTACTTATATATTAGTACTTATACTAAGGGTATACTAAGTGACAGGAACAATCTACAAAACATAACATATAAACAAAACATTTTAAAGAGAAGCATCCCTCACACAGAGTACACATATGAAATTGACATTAGATTGAGTAATTAATGTATGCATTTATTTATTTATTTAATTTCTTTCGAATGAATAAACGAATGAATGAATGAATGAATGAGTGAATGAATGAATGAATGAATGAATGAATGAATGAATGAATTATTCCTTTCACCATTTTAGGATCCATAAGCAAAGCTTTTCACACAATGCTAGCAGAGACTGGCCAACTCAGATATGCTTCACATTTCCAGCCATATGGAGACTCCAAACACCAATGCCGTAAACAATATATTAACAATCCAGAAGCATAATGATTTCGCTTTTTTCAAAAGATGACAGTGATAAAATACAAATGATGCAAAGTGGATCAGGGATCAGTATGACTGAAGTAGAAATTAGTTATTACCAGCCATTAGCGGCACAGGGCTGAGCATAGCCCTCAGGCTATTTACAGTAATTTTCCAGCACATGAGAGATGTGTGGAAATTGATGCTGTTCTCTGCCTGCTGTGTATGCTTGAATATGCAAGAGACAGCATCATGTAGGACATCTCTGTGATGTTGTGTTGATCAGCTTGAGGGATAATAAGTACATCATTATAAATGTACAGGTTGTTAAGTTGACAGAAAATCAGGTCAACAAAATTTGTATGCTTAAACGTGAAGTCTAACATATTTTTTTTTACTCCTTGTAAGTAATGGAACTGCATATAAAATTAAAAGATTTAAGTTATAATACCCTCTGCATGTGCATGTAATGTGCACATTTACTGACACATTATTATTATACAAACTATGATGTAAGGGATACGTCTACTATGTTATCAAATGAAGTCTAGCAACTGTGATTTCATTATTTCATAAAGAAGACAACATTGGAAATAAATGAAGACTTTGTTATGTCTTGTGCATAGATTTCAATCAAACTATCTAAGGGCAAATGTAAAATTTCAGTTTCTCATTTATGTGAAATGGTGGAAGGGGATTTATACACACAGTCCACCCTCCCTAAGATGAACATTTTCTGAGTTTTTTTTCTTCTTTTTCTTGTGTGTGGGTGTGTTAAATTTAACTCAACATGTCAGACCCCAATAAGTATGGTGCAAGTGTCATTGCCTCTTGATAGCATATCAAAGAGTTTTAGTAAAACACTACTACCCTCTAGTGGCAGAACAAAATAATTGCAAGGGTGGCTGACCATAATAAAATAATTTACTTGGAGTTATTATCACAGGCCTCACAAAGAGATTCAGCACATGTAGTTTTTATTATTATTACTTTATTCATCCACAAAAGTAAGTTCAGAGATAAAGTAAACAATCATTAAAAGACATGATTGAGAATAATAAATCATTTTTGGGACATGAGATACTTTTTAGAATTTCTTTCAGGCAGGAAAATTATTATGTAACATTTAGGTGCAAAAATACACAAAAGTACCCCATAACTGGAAGCTAAAATGGCAAATATCTCCACAGCTACGGTAAATTTTCCAGGTGAACTGACATAAGCTGGGATAAATGTGATCCAAACAGCACAAAATATGAGCATACTGAATGTGATGAATTTTGCTTCATTAAAATTATCAGGCAATTTACGAGCTAAAAAAGCTAGGATGAAGCAGAAGACAGCTAAGCAGCCAATGTAACCCAACACACAACAGAAAAGGGCGACTGAACCCAGGTGACATTCTAAAATGATCCGGTCGCGGTACAGCCAGGTGTTCTTTACTGGATATGGAGGTGCTGTTGTAAGCCAAGCTACACAAACCCCACCCTGCAGGAACGAACATAAGAACACTCCCAGTCTCTGCTGAGGTGGGTGAAACCAACGAGCTGTGTTATTACCAGGCAATGTAGCTTTAAAAGCCATAAGCACCACTAAGGTCTTACTGAGGAGACAGGAGAGGCAGAGGGCAAAGGTCAAGCCAAAAGCAGTCCGTCTAAGAGGGCATGCCCAACGTGATGGCTGACCCAAGAAGGTTAGTGCACATATGAAGCAAAGAGTGAGAGACATCAGCAACAGAAAGCTCAGTTCTGAGTTATTAGCACGAACTAGGGGTGTGTCGTGATGGCGAAAGAAGATTGCAGCAACTGTCATCGCAGCAATTGCACCCAGAATGGCTATAGCTGCTAAGGCCATGCCAAAAGGCTCAGAGTAGGACAGGAACTCAATCTGCTTGGGAACACAATGGTTGCGATGCTGATTCGTCCAGAAGTCTTCAGGGCAAAGAATGCATTCAACTTGATCTAAACAGACAGATAGAGACATATTCACCTCAATTTCATTCAAGGGAAAGAGTTTTAATGGTGGGTACTTTGCATTTAACTGTTGTATGGTTTTCGGGTCTTTGGGACCCATTTTCACTTTTTGTCACTTTTCAAACTCATACTCATTTGCCTTGGCTCATTTTCAATGAAGAACATATCAGAACAAATTTTCAATGACCACACTGTGCACCCAACTAAACATGGACCCGGGGATAATAAAAGAGTGGAAATTTTAGGTCCTGTGTACCTTCACTCTGTCCTCATACTGTCTGGGACTGCTATTAATATGGGTATGTGTTTATGTGCATGTATGTGCGAGTGTGTGAGAGTGTGAGTGTAAGTGTGA
The DNA here is from genome assembly GCF_003368295.1 of Carassius auratus. NCBI lineage: Eukaryota > Metazoa > Chordata > Actinopteri > Cypriniformes > Cyprinidae > Carassius > Carassius auratus. Next base: position 15,060,608 of record NC_039260.1, on the reverse strand, counting down.
GTTTTGTGTTTCTGCCCCTGCCATTCCCACACAAGGCTGTAGCAATTCATAAAGGTGATCTAACAAAGGTAAAGGGCAAATATCAACCATATATGCGGTTTATATTGCTTGTAATCAGGATGAAGTAAACATCTGTTGAGTATTTTAACACACACACACACACACTCTCACACACACACACACACACACACAATTTTTTTAACTGTGTTGAATTAAAAACACAAAAATGGATTGGGTCCACCAGATCCATGAACACTGGCTGAGTAACAAAAATATGAACACCACACAAGGGTTAATGGTTTAAAAATGTTAACTGATGTAAACAGACACTAATAACTGTCACAGTTTGTGTGTTAGTCAGTATAATACCAGTAGTATTGCTGATGCTACCCTCTGCACAAAGCACACAGTCATAGCAGCACACAGGCTGACCCTCTCGTGTAACCTTTCTGTATCCCTGTGGACAGCTGGCAGAGCACACAGACACTGGTACCTGTAAGAGAGATATAAGACATTATATACATATGTATGTATATATATATATATATATATATATATATATATATATATATATATATATATATATATATAGTGATTAGACACTAGATAGCCTCAACCCCACCCCCCCAAATAAAATTTAAAATATTACTATCAAATACAATGTGCATATATTTAATAAAATATCTGCTAAAATAATATATTTAAAAATGAAAACAATTATTATCAAACACCATATACAATAAGTGAAATTGTGTTAGTTAGACACTAGATACCCCCCCCCCCCAAAAAAAAGGTTAATGACAGAAAAAAAGTTACATTTAAAATCATTCCATCAATAAAATGTGATATACATGTAGAATAGAAAACTATACAGTGATTACTTTGAGTATGAGACTACATAATTTTACCTGGTTAGCTCCCCCATGCCAGATGATTTTGTCCTGGTTAAGCATTAACTGCTGTGCTGTCAAAACAGAGGAGTCAAAGCGACCTACTGTAACATATTTTACTGGACCCTCATCTGCCTCTCTCTGCCAGTTTACTATGTCATATGACCCAACAGGGTCTCCATTTCTATCAAAGTAGATCAAATCTCCAAATTTGTTTGTGTAGTTGACTTTCTTCAGGACCTCAACAACCTGGAGAGGATTAATTCACACACACACACACACACACACACACACACACACACACACACACACACACACAAACATGGCATAATGTGTCAAGAATAATGTCACAATACTCAAATGAATAATAATAACAAAACACATTGATAAACATCAAAAAATACTTTGAGACATAAATGCTTCTTTTAAAGGTTACATTGACACATGTAAGCAAGGTCTTGCTGTACCTGCCATGGTTGTAGATTATGGATAGCAGAGCACTGCTGTGTCAAAGCAGACCCGTTCTCTCTTTGACACCGAAGCAGGTTATGCAATGCATGTGCCACTGTGTAAATTGCCTTGTGCATGTTATATGTCACCCTAAGCTCAGAAACATCGTTATAGATACTGTGAGTGTCCTGAATCCTCTCCATGCCAGTACAGCTGTGGCTGTAGAGCACTGGATCAGTTGTGGAGGGAGTGGGAAGACTTGTGTTTACTGAGCATTGGAACTGTGTTTCCCATAACTCCCTTGCAAAGGCATTGTAAGGCTCAGCCAGGGGCTGTATGCTTTCGAGGAAGTGTTTTAAGCCAGGTATCTCAGCTCGGCGGATGGCAAAGCCAATGGTACCACTAAGGGAGGGGTAGTTTTCTTTAGTAGAGATGAGAGTGGAGGTCACCCAGGCTTCACTAGCCACCCACTGCTTCCCGGTGACATTCTGCCGGACTATTTCATCCACTACCGGTTTGATGTCCTCCTCAATGGCAAAAACCACCAAAACATGTGCTGTAGAATCTCGAATAGTCCTGACAATATCTTGCAGCTGTTGATGAGTTGGCAGCTTGGGTATGATTACTCGATAAGCCACACATACACCCAAACGCATCACTGCAGTGGTGAATAAATCTATGCCTGTGCGCCCATAAGCATCGTCAGCTCCGATTGTGCCTACCCAGGTCCATCCGAAGTGCTTGACCAGACGAGCAAGAGCACTGGCCTGATTAACATCACTGGGAATTGTGCGAAAGAAATAAGGGAACTGGTGCTTGTCACTCAGGCAAGAACATGAAGCAAAATAACTCACCTGAAGCAGAGGTGTGGAAAGAGAATGAAAATAGTAAACTCAGAGAGCTTTCCGGTGGCAAAGAGTATACAAATACACAATTCCTTTATTTCAAGTAATTTTGTTTAGCTGAAATGCCCTCACCAGTGGGATACGGAACAGGTTGAGTAGTCTGGAAATGGCCATTGACAGGGTAGATCCAGAGTCTCCAATAATGATGGGGATGCTCGGGGAGAAGCACTGCCCTGAATTGCTCCTCTTCATAGGCTGAGAAACTACAGACAATGCTGTCCTCAGAGACAGAGCAGTCAGCCCACATGTGTCATATAGCTGATAGCCCAGTGTGATGTTTGGCAGAAGGGTAGGATTTCTGTTGATCTCCTCAATGAAGAAGATCATTGCCTGAGACCAGCGGAACACTCGCATGTTAAACCTTGATGTAAGATCAGACAGATGTATTACACAAATGAAACAAAATGGATTAAGCATATGTATAAATATTCATATTTGACACCATAAACTGCAGAATAAAAATAATCTATTTTGTAGTCTGAAATAAATCTTTTTTTTTTTTACCCCCTACATTTCCTCTGGTCTGGCTGACTTCTGAAGGTTATCTCCTGGTCAATGCCTTTGGAGTGGATGGGAAACATCCCAGCCAGCACAACATGGCCCTCCTTATAGACCACAGTTGAGTCTAGGTCCTTCCAGAGTTTACAATCTGTCTCTGAATTGCTTTGAATGGGGTAGAGAAAAGAAAATACCAAATGTACAGCCTGGAGAACTGGCATCTTCATCTCGACCCCTGCATGGAGTTCTGCTAAGCCAACTGGAAACTGGGGATCTGGGTGAAGGACTTTATAGAGGTATTGTACTGAAGCTGCTCTCTGCAGGGACCTGAAAGGACACACACACACACACACACCCACACACACACACACAAACGCACACTAGTCATATTTACACATACACAATATACAAGCACCACAAGTGCACATACATGACAGCAGATAATACACATCAATGTAAGGCCTGACAGTTAAATCTAGTAATTAAAATGGTTAATTTTACTTGAATATTATTAAAAAGTTTACTGCACTCAATAGAACAAGCTATGTCAACTCAATAACTGATTTTAAGGTCTAAAACATTTTCCCTGTACTGTATTTATTATTATTAAAAATATTAACAGTAAAATCACTTTTTTTCATTCTGACAGAAAAAAAAAAAACAACAACAGGGAAACCGCACTTTGTAAATGGAACTCGTTTGTTATATTTATAAAACTTGAGAAGTTTGTTTGGCATGTGGTGCATTTTCAAAGGCACACTATAAGTGCAGAGATCGAGTCTGTGAGCAGTATTTACAGTAAACTACACCAAGGCACTTGAGTGTTTTCTTTTTTTTTTTTAAAGAACCAAACCCAGACCCCTTTAAGTGGACCAAAATGTTGACCAAGTCAAATAGGATCCAGTTTTCTTTGTGTTCACACAGTCCCTGTTTCTAAAAGAGGATTCAGATTTTTTTTTTTTTTTTTCTACTTAAGCAGTAATGGTTTCTTAGACTTCTTTGTGTTGCTTTTTGGATCAGTTGAGTGTTTGATGGCCTAAGGCTTCCAAAATTTGATCCAGTTCACTTACACTCACTTGTTGTTAGTATTATTATTTTGTAAAATAATATTTCTTCAAATACTGTTGAATGAACTTACATTTGAACATGGAATATTATTCTATTCCTCTTTTGCACACAAATATAAGTTTTGTGCACCTTTGTAAATAATAATTATTTTTAATTGTTTTATTTTATAGCAGAAGGTACTGATGACATCAAGCATTTGCCTAGACTGTCCTGTCTCACCTGTTAGGATTGTCAGCAGACTGCTCACCTTCTGTGGTCTTTGCAGTTTTGTGGGAAGGTATAGTCAGATGCATAGCATAGCTTTATAAGAATAGCTGTGCTCCTAACTTGGTTCGGATGTCCCTCTTTCATCTGAAAATGAGTTTTCCATTTCTGTCAAACTTTGTGAGCATCCTGGGGTGTCAGTGGCTAGTGGCAATTTAGGTAAGTCTGTCACTTCCTTAGTGCTCTCCCACCATGTGGACAAGCATGTGCTGCAGCTGGAATTTAGTTCTCCAAAGTGTCTACTAAAGGGATGGCTTGAAGGGGGAACATTTCGCCAATTCTTTGGCCTACCTGTTTCACAAATAAGTGGGAGTGAGATTGTTCAATAGGCACACTTTTATACTTCTAAGTGCCAGCCCATGACATCACAGACATCAGTCCTTTTGGCAACAGTCCCCAAAGCAGGGCCGCTGCTGGCCAAATGGGTGCCCTAAGCAGAACTGTAATGTTGTCCCCCTCCCTCAAATATCACGGAAGTAAAAAACAAATCAAAACACCTACTATAAGGGATTGAGACACAACTTTAATAAAATATAGAAGTAAATAAATTGTAATTAAATTGTATTCTTTATAAATTACAATTGGAGCTATGTACCTATGGCTATAATTGTATTAACACTGTTGTCATATTGATGTAATTTCTCAATAATTTCTCTCTCTCACACACACAGACATACATACACACATACACACACACACACACACACACACACACTCACACAAGCAGTTTTACTATGATAAAACCAACTTTGGTAAAATTTTGGTAAAATTTGTGATGTCCACATGTTTTTGTTGAAGAAATTAAAGAGGCTGTAGAATTTCTATCACAAAAAAGGTGGCCAAAAAATGAAAGATTAAGTGGATATTTGAATTAAATGTTTGGTCATTATTAAACAAGGATTTGAACGTAATTGTAACAGCAGCAATTATCAGGCCTTTGGCTTCCTTTGCAGGCATTTGTAATTATTTATTGTACATACATTTTGTATTTTGTATTATGTATTTTAACAGTGTTATTCAATGAAACCATATGATTATTAATAATTAATACTATAGTTATTTATAGTAAAAAATACAGTGTTTTTGAACCATATTATAGTAAAGTGTATAGTATTTACAACACTTTGTAAAAGGATGCTATAGCATACAGTAGCATTAAATATAGTGAAACTGTAATGCATTCTGTTGTATACTTTAGTTTTTACTACAGTAAACTGTAGTGTATAGTATATTATACCCTATGGTTGTAACTTTATTGAGTCAAGTAATTTTTTATATTGCTACAGTTGTTATATTACCATAGCAACTATAAAATTACCACAACAAATTATATTATATTATTAAAGTAATATATTATGTTTCAAAAACTCTACAGTATTTACTATAAATTTATTTTTTGCAGGTGGGTATTACGTCATTGTTTTTATATAATGCATTTTAAGTTGTGGAAACTAGATTATTAAGGCAGATGTGGTGGTGGTGAAATTATTATTAAGACACGTTATTAACATCAACATCAACATCCAAAAAAAAATTCACAGGATTATGAATGTTAGTTTCCTGAAAGTGATGCACGGGCCTAATCTTTTTTTCTTTTTTTCAGCTCTTGATTGCTGATGTCTTTTATTGGTTATAGCCTAATTGTCCATCAACTGACCGTTTGCAAAGAGCTTGATTGACAGGTGATCTGACCAATCAGAACACAGAATAGTATGTGCCGCCACTCCTATCTGGCCGACACATATGGCCAGTCTCCATTGAAAACCATGTTTAAACCATGTTTAAAAAAGACTGACTGAATTGAAACTTTTTCATTATAGCTGAATATAAATGTGCAGAGGGTTAAGCTGTGCTGTTGTTGGCTGCCACAGTAATGGCAATAATCTAAGGAATTCCTTGAAAATACTTGTTTTGCGTACCAGAAAACTTGTCATGTTTGATGCTGTATGATCTATCAATGGTCTATGATAAGCTAAGCTAAAAGTGCTACCGCCAGACCCACAAAACGGCTAAATGGATTCAAAAGTGGTAAAACTCAACTTTTTAACTCTAGCTGAGTTGGAAAATGTGCCTTTTTTTTTTTTTAAAGTGGAGTGTTCCTTTAAGTGAACGTGAACAGGTGGGTGAAAACTGAATGAGTCAGTATTAAATGCATCCCTTATGTCTTAAAGGAACAGCATTCCCAGTTAAGTAGCTATCCGTGTTATTAATGTTAACCAAACAAAAGATGTTAAATAAATATTTCAAGTAAATCTACTGTATCTGAAAAACAAATTTTATTTGTATCCCTTTCGTATTTGTCTTATTCTGCTTCTTTTTCAAATTCTCTCAAATATATTAAATACATTATTTATAAACAACTATAATCTTTATAAGTTGCTCCCTTTTCACTACTGTTAAAGGGATAGTTCACCAAAAAATGAAAATTGTCATCATTTATTCAAGTTTTTACAAATTAAATCCTTAATTGCAATTTCTCATAAGCTTAATTCATTTGGTAAATCAAAGAGAGAAGAATTAATGACTAATTTTGTAGACTACATATAAAATAGCTATAAAATAGTTAAAAGAACTGTTGGTAACTTTAGCTTGACAAAAAGTAATGCTATGATTTTTCATTGACTAAAACTGTAATAAAAGTATGAAAGAATCAAATGACTGAAATGTGACAAAGACTATTAAAATTTTCGTTTAGGATAAAGACTAAGATTAAATCAAATATGGCTGTCAAAATTTACACTGTTCGGGTACAGAATTTTTTTTAATCAATACATACATAAGTACATAAGTTTCAGCAACATACAATTGTTTAAATTACAGAACTTATTAGATTTTTGTTGACAGCTACTTTGACTATGGGAGAGGCCACATTCACCTGTTACCTTACAATTACAGCAGTGTCCTTTTCAAATAATAATAATAATAAAAATAATAGTCTCTTCCTGATAATGACCCAGTAACATTCATATAATTTCCTGTGTTGTCACATTATTTGTCTTTAGAGAATACAGAGTTTATTTCTCTTCTGATGAAAAGGCAGATATGATTTGAACTTGATTGCAAAAATGTGGGTTTGAAGTGAGGAAAAATAAACAAATGTTTAGTCGTTATTGCAGTGTTCAATGAGTGAAAGAGGATGGATGTTTACATGTTTAGCTGTTCACTTTTTTATGACACATGGGCTTTTTATGCTCAGGGGATATAAAACAGTCATCTTTCATTTAATCAAAGTATAGAATAAGCACTGAAAGAAAAAAGAGAGGATGAGGTATTTCAAATAAAATGTTGGAAATAATTTGACCTGTTAAAAATACTAATGTTGTCTTAATCACGTTTTATAGAATTCATATTCTTTTATATTTGCAGAACAAAATACTTCTTTATTTACCCATTTATGCTGATGGAGTTATAAAAGTACAAAAAGCCATCTCAAAACAGTTTATTAAGGGGTTTAGTTGGAAATAAAGGAAAAAAAAATACTGTTATATAAACAGTGAAAATTATTCATTTTCAGTTGAGTCAGCATTCAATATTTTCTTTCTGAGTTGGATTTAGACATCAAATATCTCTTTGTATTTTTCTCAGGTTTAAGCAGAATAATGTAACACTTTGGAATGAAGATACATAGCAACAGGCCATAACTGGAGGCAAGAATGGCAAAAATCTCCACAGCCACGGTGTACTTTCCTGGTGAACTTACGTATGCTGGCACAAATGCAATCCAGACAGCACTGAAAATCAGCATGCTGAAAGTAATAAATTTAGCCTCATTGAAATTATCTGGGAGCTTTCGAGCAAAGAACGCCAGCACGAAGCAGACAGCTGCAAGCAGGCCGATGTATCCCAGCACTAGGGAGAAGGCCAGCGGAGAACCCACATCACATAAAAGAATAATCTGCGCAGTTTCATGAGTCATGAGCTTACATGGGACAGGAGGTGCCACACTCAGCCATGTGCAGCAAATCACAACTTGCACAGCTGTGCACAAGAAGATAATGCCACGCTGTTGTAGAGGGCCAAAACATTTCATTACATTAGTGCCAGGTAGGGTGGCTCTGAAAGCCATGAGTACAACCATAGTCTTCCCCAGGATGCAAGACAGACAGAGAGAGAATGCAATGCCAAATGCAGTGTGGCGAAGCCCGCAAGACCAGGATGTGGGCTGCCCAATAAAAGCTAGTGCACACAGAAAACAAAGCCACAGTGAACTAAGGATTAGGAAACTTAGCTCAGAGTTGTTAGCTCTGACTAGGGGTGTGTGCCGTTTAATGGCAAATATAAAAGCAACTGCGAGTGTGAAACAGGATCCCAGCAGAGCCACAGCCAGCAAAGTGATGCCCATTGTATCACTGTAGGAAAGGAAATCCACCAGTTTGGGGACACAGGTATCTCTTCTTGTATTGGACCAGAACTCAGGCAGGCACTTTTCACACTCTAAGGCATCTGAAATAAAGCATTATATATATATAATGATTTTTTTTAAAGAAAGAATATAAAAGATGTCCTCCACTATAAAGATGTATTGTGCACTGTAGCAAAATATATTTTCAACTTATCTAAATCAAACCTTCAAAATTATAATTTTCTTATACAATTAAACATCTGCAGGACATAGGTGATTTAGGACACACCTGTCTGATTGCTAACCTCCCCAGCTGCACAGACAATGCAGTCAAAGCAGCAGAGAGGAAAGTTTGGCCTAGTGGCCTTTCTAGTGCCTGGAGGACAGCTGTTGCTGCAGACAGACATAGGGACCTGCAATTCAGAGAGAAGATCAACTACAAAGATATACCTTATTAATTGTTGTGCAAACACAAGAGCTACAGGGAGAAAATGGATACAAATATCCACACTGAATACCAAAACCTCTCACAGATAAATAATGTTATTATAGTGGAGCAGTACTTGTTTCTGGTTTCCATTCCAGATTATGTTTTTCTCTTCAATTACTAGTTTGGGCTGCATCGTTTCATCAAATCTCCCCACAGTGGCGTACCGCACCTCCCCATTGCCACTGAGCTGCCAGTTAATGAGATCATACATGGCCACAGGATCTCCATTGCCATCAAACTTAGTCTCCTCACCAAAGACATTAGTAAAGCGGACATGCTTTAAATAATTCAGGAGCTTCATGTGTATGAGATACAGAAAGTTAAAAGGAGAAAAATAAACATAAAATGTTATATGGGAACAGTGGTAACATTTAATTCTATTATCTTATCTAGAAAACATTAATTTTAAAACACAAAGCTTACAGATATAAAAGTGAAATTAAGGGATAAACTGTGAATTTTACCTGCCATGGCTGTATGCTGCTGGTGTTGGGGCACAATCCACCAGGGAAAGGCCCTTTGCCTGGTTCACAGCGAAGCATTGAATCCAGAGCATTAGCAATGGCGTACACTGCCTTATAAACATTATAGGAGATTCTGAGCTGAGATACATCTGAGTAGATGTTACCTGTTTTGGCCAGTATTTCCGAGCCATTACAGGGGGGTCTATGAGAGGAGTCCTTATTACTTGTTCCTAGAGAACACTTAAACATCTCCTCCCAGAACTGCTGAACAAATGGATCCTGTGGGTATTTGGAGGGATGTAGCCGTAGCAGGAAAGGCTTCAGGCCAGGGATGTCAGCCCTGCGAATTGCATAGCCCATAGAGCCCTGTAGGATGGAATGGAATTCAGGAGTGGAGAGGACAGCTGCTGTTATCCAGGCCTCGCTGGCCAACCATTGAATATCAGTGAGGTTTTGCCGAAGGGCCTCCCAAAAGAGAGCTCTTGCATCTTGCTCTAAAGCAAAAACCAGCACCACACTTGTTCCTGATTCACGGATCCTCTGTACAATCCTGGAAATCTCTTTTTGGTCATGGTTTTTTGGGATAATTTCATAAAAAGCAATACATGCACCTAGTTTGGTCACCTCATCAATAAAAATTTGAGCACCACCACGGCCATAAGCATCATCCCCTGTGAATATGCCTAACCAACTCCAACCAAAGTGTCGCACCAGCTGTGCAAGAGCATCCACTTGGAAAAAGTCGCTAGGCATAGTCCTTAGAAATGCAGGAAACTCAAATTTATTACTGAGACATGCACAGCTGGAGAAATAGCTTACCTAGGAAGAGGGGAAGAGAGGAGAGAGCATAGCATATATGACTCAAAAACATGAATGCATCTCCAGGGATGCATTTAAAATTCACAACTCACCTGTGGAACATGAAAAACACCCAGGAAGCGTGCAACCACTAGGGATAATGTCGATCCTCCATCACCAATGACAACAGGCACCCTGCCCCAGCACTCTGAAATGCCTGTGCCCTCTATATTCCCATTCATCAGGGCCAAAGCTGTGCGGAGGGCATGGAAATGGGTACTGCATGAATCATAAATCTTATAACCCAAAGTTAAGTTGACTAGTAGCTGTCTATCTCTGTTGATCTCCTCTATGGCAAAAATCATGGTCTGCATCCATCTAAAGGTTCGGAAATTAAACCTTTTCAGGACAAAGTAAATTAATCAATTAAGTTTTAATGTTCAACACATTTCTTCAGTAAATGGTTAGGGTTGTGTACTGTTCAAAGTGCTGCGATATAAGAGAGAGAATGACAGTCTAAAATTTCATTAAGAAGCACAGAAGCAAATAGAAAACACCATAAAATGTAAAAAAAAAAAAAAAAAAAAAATGCAACATTGTAATATTTTGTGATAAGACTCTATTGACATACTGACCCTGAGCATCGCGTTGGATTTGACTCAGCAGTAAAAGATGAGGGAGATTCCAGTACACTGTCGTGCAAAGAGAAGAGGGCACCGATCATGATATCTCCTTCTTTGATCAGCACAGGAAGATCTGAGGTGCTGCGGATGAGTCGACAATTCTGAAGGAGCTGTGAAGAGATCAAAGTGCTGAGCAACAATGTCAAACACACATACACACTCTGAAATGCCATCCTTCCTCTGTAGACTTCACTGCTTGAACCAGACTATATACACCACTTTAAAACTTCATTGTACATACAGATGGATTCCCAAAATGATATGATGCCAGTATTTACACTTGAACGAACACACATTATAGCTCACCCTTGCCAACAGTGCACACAGGAATAACCTAAGCCCACTTTTATACTGAACCAAGAAGCAACCACAGATAAACTTACATTAACCAGACACATTCCCTGCGGGAATTACTCAATGCAAAGAAAAGTTCTCTCAGAACAATAGACTCATTTTTTTTGCACTGTCCTTCACACATATACATATATATATATATATATATATATATATATATATATATATATATATATATATATATATATATATATATATATATATATATATATATAAACACACACACACACACACACACACTTAACCAGAATATAAATAATATGAAATAAATGTTCTTTAGAATTTTAATTTTTGCCCCCTGCAAGATTACGTGGCTAGTAAACGAATTAATTTATCTCATAAATATGTTTTTGCTTTGGAATGAAAGACCAAATTACAGAATAGACAAAGTTATAGCACAACACAATACATTACAAAACATATCAGTTGTCACAATAACTGCCACAAGCTATGTTTAAATACATACACACAGAGGGAACTGGGGTATTCTAAATTGTAGCTCCAGGCTATAGTTTTCGTTGTCTTCACATTAATATTACCAGGAGACTGCTACTGCTGTATGCTAAGAGCACCCATGATGAGCTCTCCCAGTATTCTTAGTGTTAGATTACAGCATGGTATGTAAGAGGCTACTGTAAAATGCTATAGAGTTGAATGTTTGGAGAGGGTTTTGTAAAAGCATCATTTCATATATTGTCCAATTAATTTTAATATTCACAAGTCTTTAACCTGGAGACTGAGTCAAGTCTGAAGTCTTTGGTCACGAGTCGAGTCTCAAGTCATTTAATGGCTCACTAAAAAAATCCCCTCATGTCATCCCCATCATTATCCTCATGTACTGAAATCTTCCTATTTACAAATCTCTATAGAGAAAAAAAATATATGATCTATGATCTGCTTTGTAAAAAAAATAAAAATAAAATACAATTGGTGTTAGGGTGTAATGTACATCCACCCTGTTGTGTTTCAATATACATGATTACCATGTTTTACTGTAACCAAATTCTATACTAAAAGTCCAATACCATGACGCATACTGAAAAGTAGCAAAATAAGCCAGCAGAAAATGCATTTACAGAAAATAATGTTATTTAAGCAACATAAATTATTATACACAGCAGTAAGCAATGTATATATATATATATATATATATATATATATATATATATATATATATATATATACAGTATATATATATATATATATATATATATATATATATATATATATATATATATATATATATATATATATATATATATATATATATATATATATATAAACAACTCTTAATCAATAGCTAACCAGAGTATGTGAGCGGAGCTCGTAGTGCAGTAGTACAGTAGTAATCACGAGTGCAGTTCATGCCAACAACACATAATATAACAGCATATTTAGTTTATTCTTTCTAGATATAGATATTTTCAGCTGAAAGCATGAGTACTATATCACTTATTCAAACGCAATTGCTCTATCAATAATGCACTCAAACTTATGTTGCCTCATACAGTGCTGATTTAGCTGTATCCGTTATCGAATGAGCAGAAATCTGTAAGAAAAGCCTCAATTCATAGGTAAAATAACTGCCAAAAACGTAGCCTACTGTTATTTTCATCTCAAATTTAATTTGCACCACAAAAAGCAACAATCATACCTTTTAATGCAGGCAGCCATGTCATGAGGTAGAAAAAAAGTTTGCACACTAATGTTCCAATAAGCCACTTTAAAACTCTCTGCTATTATTATTTTTTTTATATATACATTATGAACAGAAGTGTGTTATTTTAAACATACCAAAATACTTAAAATGTGGAGCGAAGACTGAGCCGTATTTTTGATCAGCGGTGCGAGGAGTGTGAAATGGTGAACCCGGAGCGGACTGAAACTGAAGCGGAGTGATTATTAAAGGGGTCATATGATGATTTTGTAATCATAATTATTTTGTGTATTAGGTGCAACAGAATATATTTGTCAGACACAGACGAGGATACAGAGGATTCAGTGATAAGGTAGTTTAATGTGAATCAGAGGTTTCAGACACAGGTGAATCTTGACACGTGGATAGAACGGTGACAACAAAACTTCCCTTATGGTGAACGGTGATCCAGATGGTGCTCAGATGAAGACGATGGGGACAGGAAGACTGACGAGGATGAAGAGGGTTCAAGAGTTCAGGTAGGTTTAATAATGGCGTTCAGGCAAGTGAGGAGATCGGTGCAAGACCAGACGATGAGTGATGGTGACTGATGGCTTTATATGTGGTTCTGGTGATGATGCACAGGAGTTCAGAATTCGGGTGATTGGGGACGAGTGGGTGTGGTGTAAGTGTCCGATTCCGGGAGTGTAGAAGGTGTGGCTGTGACAGTACCCCCTCCTCCACGGGCGGCTCCTGACGGCTGGGATCTTGTGCGACGACGGGGTCTACCTCGGCCACGGGGAGCGGGGCGGTCTGGATGGTCTTGATGAAAGTCAGTGAGAAGGCTGGGGTCCAGGATGTCGTTACGATTAACCCAGCAACGCTCCTCCGGGCCGTAGTTTTCCCAGTCCACAAGGTACTCCAGTTGAGGACCCCGTCGTCGAGAGTCGAGGATAGCTCTCACCCGGAAGATGTCGTTGTCGTCTTCGATGGCCGGAGGAGGAGGTACGGCATCATCACCAGGTTCTGTGGATGGAGGAGACAAAGGTTCAGTGAAGGGTTTGGGGAGTGAGACATGGAATGAAGGTGAGATACGGTACTGTGCAGGGAGTTGGAGTCTATAGGTCACTTCATTCAGTTGCCGTTCAATAGTGAATGGTCCGATGTATCAGGGACTCAGCTTACGGCAGGGCAGTCGGAGGCGGATGTCCCTCGTCGAGAGCCAGACTTGTTGTCCAGGTTGGTATTGCGGCGTGGGTCCTCGACGAGCGTCCGCTTGCTCCTTATGCCTCCGCACTGCCCGCTGGAGATGCACGTGAGCCGAGTCCCAGACCCTCTCGCTCTGTCGGAACCAGTGATCTACCGCTGGGACCTGCGAGGGCTCACCTGACCATGGGAAGAGCGGAGGTTGGTATCCAAGGACACATTGGAAGGGGGTGAGCCCGATGGTAGATTGCTGGAGGGAGTTCTGAGCGTATTCAGCCCAGGGTAGGTACTGGCTCCAACAGTCCTGGTTACGGTGGCAGTAAATCCTCAGGAACCTCCCCAGCTCCTGAATCTTACGCTCCGTCTGGCCGTTGGTCTGAGGATGGTATCCCGAGGAGAGACTGACGGACACCCCTAGAAGACGGAAGAAAGCTGACCAGACTCTAGAGATGAATTGGGGGCCTCTGTCGGAGACGATATCTTCTGGGATGCCAAAGTGACGGAAGACGTTGTGGAATAGTGCCTCTGCCGCTTCGAACGCAGTGGGGAGTCCTTTGAGAGGGATGAGTTTACATGATTTTGAAAACCTGTCGACCACTACCAGTACACAGGTGTAGCCTTGAGAGAGAGGGAGGTCAGTCATGAAATCAATGCCGATATGGGTCCATGGACGTTCAGGAATGGGCAGAGGCACCAGTTTACCTTCCGGGAGTCTTCTAGGGGTGTCTGCTATGGCGCAGACGGAGCATCCTTTGAGGTAGCGGACCGTATCCAGAGCCATCGATGGCCACCAGTAACGCTGTTGTAGGAGCGAGAGGGTCCGCCTCCTGCCTGGGTGTCCAGAGCCCGGAGAGGTGTGAGCTAAGTCCAGGAGGGTAATCCGATGTTGAGGGGGGACGAAGAGTTTCCCTTCTGGACCTCCTGGCGGAGCAGGGTGTTGAAGGTTTTCCTTTGCAATCAGATGATCAATACTCCACTGGATAGGACTAACTATCATGGCTGGAGGGAGGATTGGTTCTGGAGATTCGGGTTCGGGATCTGCTTGATGAAGACGGGAGAGGGCGTCGGCTCTATTGTTCTGGGAGCCAGGGCGATAGGTGACCTTGAAGTTGAATCTCGTGAAGAACAAGGCCCATCTAGCTTGGCGATGATTCAGTCTTTTGGCTTCACGGAGGTATTCCAGGTTCTGGTGGTCGGTTACCACCTCGAAAGGGAACTGGGCTCCCTCCAGCCAGTGACGCCATTCTTCCAGAGCCAGCTTAATGGCCAGTAGTTCACGGTTACCGATGTCATAATTCTGCTCCGCCGGGGATAGCTTCTTCGAGAAGAAGGCACATGGATGGAGTCGTGGTGGATTCCCCTGCCGCTGGGAGAGGACTGCTCCGACCCCGGTGGATGAGGCATCCACTTCCACGATGAACTGGTGGCTGGGATCAGGGTGGATGAGGATTGGAGCGGTCTTGAAGGCTTGTTTGAGCAGGTGGAAAGCTTCAGTGGCCTCGGGGTTCCAGGACAGAGACTTGGGCCAGTTCCGGAGGAGAGAAGTTAGAGGGGAGCTGAGTTAACTGTAGTCCTTGATGAATCTTCGATAAAAGTTGGCAAAGCCCAGGAAGCGTTGAAGTTCTTTTATGGAGCCGGGTTGAGGCCAGTGTGTGATGGCGTCCACCTTCCCCTGGTCCATCTTCACGCCACATGGGTCGATGATGTAACCTAGGAACTGGACTGAGGGCGTATGGAACTCACATTTTTCGGATTTGAGGTAAAGGTGGTGTTCCCGGAGTTTTCGGAGTACGAGGATGACATGATGGTAATGTTCTTGCTTGGACGTGGAGTAGATGAGGATGTCGTCGATGTAGACAATTACGAATTTGTTAAGGTAATCTCTGAAGACTTCATTCATGTAGTTTTGGAAGACGGATGGACTGTTGGATAACCCATACGGCATGACCCGGTATTCATAGTGCCCGGAAGGAGTGATGAAAGCGGTCTTCCATTCGTCCCCCTTCCGGATGCGGATTAGGTTGTAGGCGCTCCTCAAGTCCAGTTTCGTGAAGATCCTGGCTCCGCGTAGTTGTTCCAACGCCGCTGGGACCAGGGGAAGAGGATAACTGAATTTGATGGTTTGTGAATTGAGGTGGCGATAATCGATGCACGGCCTCAAGCCTCCGTCCTTCTTGGCCACGAAGAAGAAGCTGGAAGCGGCAGGGGAAGAAGATGGTCGGATGAACTCCTGAGCGAGGGCTTCCTGTATATACTCCTCCATGGCCTTCTGCTCCGGGATGGACAGGGGATAGATTCGTCCTTTAGGAAGGGTTGCTCCAGGCAGGAGGTCAATGGCGCAGTCCCATGGCCTATGAGGTGGTAGCTTCGTTGCCAACCGCTTACTGAACACATCCTGGAACGCCCGATATTCAGGAGGGATGATATGATCCATCTTCGTGTCGGGGCTCTCCACTGATGTGGACTGGACCGGTAGGGAAGACTTCCTTAAGGGAGGACTGACCTTGGGGATTTTAGCTGGAGGAGTGATGCAGGTATGATGGCAGGACATTCCCCATTTCAGGAACTCGCCAGTGGGCCAATGGATGTGAGGTTGGTGGAGGTTAAGCCAGGGGCGTCCCAGGATGATGTCTGCGGTGGATTCCTCCAGCACCATGAACGTGATGTCTTCTTCGTGCAGGAGTCCCACGCGGAGGATGATTGTGGGGGAGAAATAGTGGACACGACCCTTGCCCAGCGGCTTTCCCTGTATGGTGGTTACTTTGAGTTCGACAGGGCTTCGGTGATGTTTGGCGTTGAGACGAGTTAAGGTTTGCCGGTTGATGAAGTTCCCCGCCGAACCGGAGTCGATGAGGGCTTGTACTGAAACAGAAGAGCAAAGGTGTCTTAGAGTAACCCAGGTCTTAGTTAGATGAGCAGTTTGAGGAGGTATATGGATGGTACTCACCGCTGGGTGTGGAGGTCGAACTGGACAGGATGGTAAGAGGTGTCCATCTCCCCCACAATAGAGACATAGCCCGGCGTTGATCCTCCGCTGACGTTCCGATGCAGACAGATGGTGAGAGTCCACTTGCATGGGTTCAGGTGCTGGAGGAGCGACAGATGGTATAGCGGGCGGAGGAAGTACAGCGGGAGTGAGCGGATGACAGGCAGTGAGTCTCTGGGCAACTCGAATGGATTTCTGAATGAGATTCTCTAGTCCTAGTGAGTCTTCGTACACAACTATCAAACTTTGTATCTTGTCATTCAATCCGTGGCGATATGCTGTAATTAAGGCAGTTTCATTCCAGCCGCTTATGTAAGCGAGAGTACGGAAGCGTATGGCATAATCACTCACAGATTCATCTCTCTGTTGGTGAATGGTAAATAATTGGTCATGGACAGACAATGCAGAAGTTTGATGGCCAAAGACGGATTTTAACTGGGAACAGAAGTTAGTGACGGATCCAAGGGCAGGTGAGTTCGAGTCCCAGAGAGATTCAGCCCATTGGAGGGCCTTACCTGAGAGTAGGTTGATGATGAAGGCTACTCGACTGTGTTCGGAGGTGAATAAATGAGAGTTGGATTCCATATAGAGGGAACACTGTAGCAGGAACCCGCTGCAGTCCTCCGCCGTGCCGCTGTATGTCGCTGGTTTGGCCATGGGACTCGCAGGGGCAACTGAAGAAGTGACCGGAGTTGTAGCGGTGTTTGAGTTGTTGACAGCCGTTGAAGAAGGGGGAGTTTGTTGCATCAGTGAGGACTGTACAGCGTGAACCAGTTGCGTGAAGGGATCCGCGGTGCGGTCCTCGCCCGTGTCCGAAGAGCTCTGCATGCGGTCTGGTCTTCTGTCAGACACAGACGAGGACACAGAGGATTCAGTGATAAGGTAGTTTAATGTGAATCAGAGGTTTCAGACACAGGTGAATCTTGACACGTGGATAGAACGGTGACAACACAACTTCCCTTATGGTGAACGGTGATCCAGATGGTGCTCAGATGAAGACGATGGGGACAGGAAGACTGACGAGGATGAAGAGGGTTCAAGAGTTCAGGTAGGTTTAATAATGGCGTTCAGGCAAGTGAGGAGATCGGTGCAAGACCAGACGATGAGTGATGGTGACTGATGGCTTTATATGTGGTTCTGGTGATGATGCACAGGAGTTCAGAATTCGGGTGATTGGGGACGAGTGGGTGTGGCGTAAGTGTCCGATTCCGGGAGTGTAGAAGGTGTGGCTGTGACAATATTGACCTGCTTTAATGTTCAAAAAATATTTTTCTAATAATCTAAGTCCTCTATGCCCCGCCTTTCTCAAACACATTGTTTTCTACAAAGTCCCTCCTTCCGACCAGTGCAGTCTGCTCTGATTGGACAACTAAACCAAGGCATTGTGATTGGCCGAACACTGCAAGCACTCGTCGGAAATATAACAACCCTTTCTATATTTGCGAGCTTCATCTTTCAAAATAAATGTAAAGACAGTTAATAATGTCCTTAGTTTTACCATAAGTTCAAGCTCAAAAGGGGAACGGTTGTCCGTAAAATGTATTGTTGTTCTGTTGTAAGTATGTAACGACTGGAAGGAGGTAAGGAAGCAAGTGCGAGTTGATGAAATTTATTAAACAGTCATACAAACAAATAACATGGAGACAGGAGGCTGGGTGAGTGCTGTAGGTCTGGTAGCGATCCGGGGAGTGACATGTGATGGGGTTCCGAGACGAAGACAATCCAACGATGAGAAGAAACATGAAACGGGAATAAGAAAAACAGGAAGTAACACTGGGACTGCATACAACGCTCTGACAAACACAAGACAAAAGACAGGGCAACAGGCACGTGCAGGGGGGGGGGGGTGTTGGGTGCTTGAGCACCTGCCCCTTTGCCCCTTGGTGCCCAAAGTGCCCTTTTGTCAAAGCAAAATTTTCTCATATTTTTTTTTTTTTTTTTGTCATAACGTACCCTTTTGTGAATGCCTGCCCATGCCCAATCTAAATTTTAGTAAAATTTCTGAATAATAATTTAGCCGTCAATAAGATGTCCCACATGATGACCTTTCACCTGACGACGACTGGGAAGATTCGTCACGCCGCGCGCGCATTTTTTAATTGCTAGAGGATATTTTCAACACTGCGGAAGCTGGTAAGTGGTGTTTCATTCTCAGCGAAGTGATTTTTATTTTTATTTACTTATTATTATTTTACAAGAACGACGTGATGTGAGAACATGCAGATATGTTGCAGTGTGTAGCTGTAGTGTAGAAGTAACGTTAGCGTGCTGTTTGAGGGAGAATCGTTTCACAGGCATCGAGGGCAGAAGCGTCATGCCCATTCAAAGAGTTCTGGGCAAAGTGGATTTTAAATGCAGCTTCCAAATTCAACGCTAAATTCAAATCTGTGTTCACTGGATGGAGCTGAGCCAGAGACGGCGCGTTCGTATAACGCTTCATGATAACCAATCAGAAACGATTCTGTTGCGCTTATAAATGCAAACGTGCAGAAGAGTCGTCACTAAAACGCGGTGTTATGTTCACTTGCTAGCTGACTGAATTATTTAGCGAATTCTCTCATCAGAAACAACAAAAGTGCAGATGTGCATAATGTAATGTAAAGTGCTTCAGTGATTTTAATGGGAGTTTTTGAGAGTGCCTGAACTCTGGCTAGACTGAATGAAAATGTTCTTTGATAATGTAAATTTTCTTTACTCTCTGTAAAATGAAAGTGTTAAAATAAGTAACTTACAATACTGTTATTAAAATTTACATTAAATGCAAATTCAGTCATATTGAAAATATTATATGGCACTTAAGTAAAAAGTCTGGGTATTATGTGTAACGTTAGTTAATAGATTATACTACTTTTCCATATATTGATCAAATAACAATCTATAAAGGTGCAAAACGCATTTACTTTCACGTTTGAGAATCGAGATATTTCCTGATATATTAAGCATGTTTAGAATTGTTTTGAATTAAAGGAAAAATAAATAAAACATAATCCTATATCAGTTATACAGTGCTTTCGTAGCATGACTTATACCCCCCAATGTGCCCCCTCAAAAACCATGAATGCATGACGCCCCTGATCGAGGGGTCTGGTCTTTTTATGTTATTTGACTAAACTTTTATTATATTATAGTATTTATTTATTTTTTAACACGCAGAGTGCCTTAAAAATATTTATCATAACACTGGTAAGGTTTATTCAGATTTTCTCATTGTCTGAATTATCATTATGAAAATAAAAACAATTCAGAAAGGAATTAAAATATAATTATATTTTAAATGTGACACAAATATATATTTTTTCTACAATAGCAAAAGTGTTTACGACAGCAAGACCTCTTTAGCCTGTAAACTCAATAATATCTCTCTGGAAATAAATTTACAAATATCAATGTCAATATAAAATGAATAATATACCTGACCTGCCATCAAAGTGCAGTGTCAAGGAGATGAATAACACATGTAGCCTGTCATTTGTTAACATTGCAAAGGTGTTCAATTTTAGACAACAAGAACTACTACAGTAATAATAATATTAATCACTATATTCCAGTGTATCAGTTGTTTCATGTTTTGTATCAACATTTAAGGTGGACTTATTGATTAGGTGCAAGAGTAGTACTGATGGTTAAAATAATAGATTAATGCTGAAATAGTAAATTGAGCCTTGTTCCTAGATGGACAGAGAGTGGAAAGTAATAGATCAGATGAGGAGATGGAGATAGAGGAATAAAAGAGGAAAATGTAAGTGACAGAAAGAGAACAGGGAACAGCAAGCCAGAAGACAGAGGCTGGTGAGAAAGAGGAAAATGTAGAGGCACAAGTGTTTTCTATAGGTTTTACTATAACAGCTGTTCTTAATTATTCTGTGGAACAGAGAAGAAAAAGGCATCAGGTTGGGACAATTTAAGACATTTCAGTTTCTAATCCCAGAGTTATTATTAGGTGGAAATAATAATAATTATTATTTTTTTTACTTTTAAACTTAAAATTGTCTCTTCTAATATGTTTCTTTTTCAAAAGTGCATCACAGCATTTGCTGCCGTATCAATACATAATCATCCATATCGACACGTGAATCGACAAGGAATGCATCACAATATATTGCTGTATTGATATTTTGAACCGCGCTATTTAAACCTTGTTCCATGTGCCCCTTTTATACTTTGAGCACCTGCCCCTCCAAAGGTCCAAAAACTTGCACGGATGCATCTTGTCATCTGAGGCAGCACGTTGAGAAAGAACTGCAACTACTCCCACCTCTGATGCGTCAACGACCACGAACTGACATGTGGGATCAGGGGCTACTAAGATGGGAACCGAAACGAAGCGGCCCTTGAGGTTGGAAAATACAGTTTCGGCTGTGTTAGACCACCTGAACGCAATACTGGGGGAGGTCAAGGCGGTCAGAGGTGAGACTAGTTGGCTGAAATTGTGAAAAAAACACAGATAAAAATTGGTGAACCCCAGAAACCGCTGTAGGGCCTTACGGGAATCTGGATTTGGCCAATCTATCACAGCCTTAACCTTGTCAGGATCCATACGTATTCCCTCAGATGAGACAATATACCCTAGGAAGGGAACAGACTGTGCATGGAATACGCATTTCTCGGCCTTGACAAAAAGCCCATTCTCTAGTTCAGTGGTTTTCAACCTGTGGGCAACTCCCCCCTTGTGGGTCGCGATGGTATTGCAGGTGGGCCGCCAATTACTAATAAAATAAATAATAATATATTTTTATATATAATTAACCCTTGTTGATTGTTCAAATTCACTACCCTTTCGATCGAGTTGTTCGTGGATGAAAACATCCACTCAATTAAACTGCTGTAAAAATTTATCAGATTCATATTTTTTTCAATTTTTTTTTGCATAAATCTGTTAATCAACTTCAGTCCTGATTAAAACTACCAAATTTTTTTCAAACATTCGATGGCCACCAGTAACGCTGTTGTAGGAGCGAGAGGGTCCGCCTCCTGCCTGGGTGTCCAGAGCCCGGAGAGGTGTGAGCTAAGTCCAGGAGGGTAATCCGATGTTGAGGGGGGACGAAGAGTTTCCCTTCTGGACCTCCTGGCGGAGCAGGGTGTTGAAGGTTTTCCTTTGCAATCAGATGATCAATACTCCACTGGATAGGACTAACTATCATGGCTGGAGGGAGGATTGGTTCTGGAGATTCGGGTTCGGGATCTGCTTGATGAAGACGGGAGAGGGCGTCGGCTCTATTGTTCTGGGAGCCAGGGCGATAGGTGACCTTGAAGTTGAATCTCGTGAAGAACAAGGCCCATCTAGCTTGGCGATGATTCAGTCTTTTGGCTTCACGGAGGTATTCCAGGTTCTGGTGGTCGGTTACCACCTCGAAAGGGAACTGGGCTCCCTCCAGCCAGTGACGCCATTCTTCCAGAGCCAGCTTAATGGCCAGTAGTTCACGGTTACCGATGTCATAATTCTGCTCCGCCGGGGATAGCTTCTTCGAGAAGAAGGCACATGGATGGAGTCGTGGTGGATTCCCCTGCCGCTGGGAGAGGACTGCTCCGACCCCGGTGGATGAGGCATCCACTTCCACGATGAACTGGTGGCTGGGATCAGGGTGGATGAGGATTGGAGCGGTCTTGAAGGCTTGTTTGAGCAGGTGGAAAGCTTCAGTGGCCTCGGGGTTCCAGGACAGAGACTTGGGCCGGTTCCGGAGGAGAGAAGTTAGAGGGGAGCTGAGTTAACTGTAGTCCTTGATGAATCTTCGATAAAAGTTGGCAAAGCCCAGGAAGCGTTGAAGTTCTTTTATGGAGCCGGGTTGAGGCCAGTGTGTGATGGCGTCCACCTTCCCCTGGTCCATCTTCACGCCACATGGGTCGATGATGTAACCTAGGAACTGGACTGAGGGCGTATGGAACTCACATTTTTCGGATTTGAGGTAAAGGTGGTGTTCCCGGAGTTTTCGGAGTACGAGGATGACATGATGGTAATGTTCTTGCTTGGACGTGGAGTAGATGAGGATGTCGTCGATGTAGACAATTACGAATTTGTTAAGGTAATCTCTGAAGACTTCATTCATGTAGTTTTGGAAGACGGATGGACTGTTGGATAACCCATACGGCATGACCCGGTATTCATAGTGCCCGGAAGGAGTGATGAAAGCGGTCTTCCATTCGTCCCCCTTCCGGATGCGGATTAGGTTGTAGGCGCTCCTCAAGTCCAGTTTCGTGAAGATCCTGGCTCCGCGTAGTTGTTCCAACGCCGCTGGGACCAGGGGAAGAGGATAACTGAATTTGATGGTTTGTGAATTGAGGTGGCGATAATCGATGCACGGCCTCAAGCCTCCGTCCTTCTTGGCCACGAAGAAGAAGCTGGAAGCGGCAGGGGAAGAAGATGGTCGGATGAACTCCTGAGCGAGGGCTTCCTGTATATACTCCTCCATGGCCTTCTGCTCCGGGATGGACAGGGGATAGATTCGTCCTTTAGGAAGGGTTGCTCCAGGCAGGAGGTCAATGGCGCAGTCCCATGGCCTATGAGGTGGTAGCTTCGTTGCCAACCGCTTACTGAACACATCCTGGAACGCCCGATATTCAGGAGGGATGATATGATCCATCTTCGTGTCGGGGCTCTCCACTGATGTGGACTGGACCGGTAGGGAAGACTTCCTTAAGGGAGGACTGACCTTGGGGATTTTAGCTGGAGGAGTGATGCAGGTATGATGGCAGGACATTCCCCATTTCAGGAACTCGCCAGTGGGCCAATGGATGTGAGGTTGGTGGAGGTTAAGCCAGGGGCGTCCCAGGATGATGTCTGCGGTGGATTCCTCCAGCACCATGAACGTGATGTCTTCTTCGTGCAGGAGTCCCACGCGGAGGATGATTGTGGGGGAGAAATAGTGGACACGACCCTTGCCCAGCGGCTTTCCCTGTATGGTGGTTACTTTGAGTTCGACAGGGCTTCGGTGATGTTTGGCGTTGAGACGAGTTAAGGTTTGCCGGTTGATGAAGTTCCCCGCCGAACCGGAGTCGATGAGGGCTTGTACTGAAACAGAAGAGCAAAGGTGTCTTAGAGTAACCCAGGTCTTAGTTAGATGAGCAGTTTGAGGAGGTATATGGATGGTACTCACCGCTGGGTGTGGAGGTCGAACTGGACAGGATGGTAAGAGGTGTCCATCTCCCCCACAATAGAGACATAGCCCGGCGTTGATCCTCCGCTGACGTTCCGATGCAGACAGATGGTGAGAGTCCACTTGCATGGGTTCAGGTGCTGGAGGAGCGACAGATGGTATAGCGGGCGGAGGAAGTACAGCGGGAGTGAGCGGATGACAGGCAGTGAGTCTCTGGGCAACTCGAATGGATTTCTGAATGAGATTCTCTAGTCCTAGTGAGTCTTCGTACACAACTATCAAACTTTGTATCTTGTCATTCAATCCGTGGCGATATGCTGTAATTAAGGCAGTTTCATTCCAGCCGCTTATGTAAGCGAGAGTACGGAAGCGTATGGCATAATCACTCACAGATTCATCTCTCTGTTGGTGAATGGTAAATAATTGGTCATGGACAGACAATGCAGAAGTTTGATGGCCAAAGACGGATTTTAACTGGGAACAGAAGTTAGTGACGGATCCAAGGGCAGGTGAGTTCGAGTCCCAGAGAGATTCAGCCCATTGGAGGGCCTTACCTGAGAGTAGGTTGATGATGAAGGCTACTCGACTGTGTTCGGAGGTGAATAAATGAGAGTTGGATTCCATATAGAGGGAACACTGTAGCAGGAACCCGCTGCAATCCTCCGCCGTGCCGCTGTATGTCGCTGGTTTGGCCATGGGACTCGCAGGGGCAACTGAAGAAGTGACCGGAGTTGTAGCGGTGTTTGAGTTGTTGACAGCCGTTGAAGAAGGGGGAGTTTGTTGCATCAGTGAGGACTGTACAGCGTGAACCAGTTGCGTGAAGGGATCCGCGGTCCTCGCCCGTGTCCGAAGAGCTCTGCATGCGGTCTGGTCTTCTGTCAGACACAGACGAGGAAACAGAGGATTCAGTGATAAGGTAGTTTAATGTGAATCAGAGGTTTCAGACACAGGTGAATCTTGACACGTGGATAGAACGGTGACAACACAACTTCCCTTATGGTGAACGGTGATCCAGATGGTGCTCAGATGAAGACGATGGGGACAGGAAGACTGACGAGGATGAAGAGGGTTCAAGAGTTCAGGTAGGTTTAATAATGGCGTTCAGGCAAGTGAGGAGATCAGTGCAAGACCAGACGATGAGTGATGGTGACTGATGGCTTTATATGTGGTTCTGGTGATGATGCACAGGAGTTCAGAATTCGGGTGATTGGGGACGAGTGGGTGTGGCGTAAGTGTCCGATTCCGGGAGTGTAGAAGGTGTGGCTGTGACAATATTGACCTGCTTTAATGTTCAAAAAATATTTTTCTAATAATCTAAGTCCTCTATGCCCCGCCTTTCTCAAACACATTGTTTTCTACAAAGTCCCTCCTTCCGACCAGTGCAGTCTGCTCTGATTGGACAACTAAACCAAGGCATTGTGATTGGCCGAACACTGCAAGCACTCGTCAGAAATATAACAACCCTTTCTATATTTGCGAGCTTCATCTTTCAAAATAAATGTAAAGACAGTTAATAATGTCCTTAGTTTTACCATAAGTTCAAGCTCAAAAGGGGAACGGTTGTCCGTAAAATGTATTGTTGTTCTGTTGTAAGTATGTAACGACTGGAAGGAGGTAAGGAAGCAAGTGCGAGTTGATGAAATTTATTAAACAGTCATACAAACAAATAACATGGAGACAGGAGGCTGGGTGAGTGCTGTAGGTCTGGTAGCGATCCGGGGAGTGACATGTGATGGGGTTCCGAGACGAAGACAATCCAACGATGAGAAGAAACATGAAACGGGAATAAGAAAAACAGGAAGTAACACTGGGACTGCATACAACGCTCTGACAAACACAAGACAAAAGACAGGGCAACAGGCACGTGCAGGGGGGGGGGTGTTGGGTGCTTGAGCACCTGCCCCTTTGCCCCTTGGTGCCCAAAGTGCCCTTTTGTCAAAGCAAAATTTTCTCATATTTTTTTTTTTTTTTTGTCATAACGTACCCTTTTGTGAATGCCTGCCCATGCCCAATCTAAATTTTAGTAAAATTTCTGAATAATAATTTAGCCGTCAATAAGATGTCCCACATGATGACCTTTCACCTGACGACGACTGGGAAGATTTGTCACGCCGCGCGCGCATTTTTTAATTGCTAGAGGATATTTTCAACACTGCGGAAGCTGGTAAGTGGTGTTTCATTCTCAGCGAAGTGATTTTTATTTTTATTTACTTATTATTATTTTACAAGAACGACGTGATGTGAGAACATGCAGATATGTTGCAGTGTGTAGCTGTAGTGTAGAAGTAACGTTAGCGTGCTGTTTGAGGGAGAATCGTTTCACAGGCATCGAGGGCAGAAGCGTCATGCCCATTCAAAGAGTTCTGGGCAAAGTGGATTTTAAATGCAGCTTCCAAATTCAACGCTAAATTCAAATCTGTGTTCACTGGATGGAGCTGAGCCAGAGACGGCGCGTTCGTATAACGCTTCATGATAACCAATCAGAAACGATTCTGTTGCGCTTATAAATGCAAACGTGCAGAAGAGTCGTCACTAAAACGCGGTGTTATGTTCACTTGCTAGCTGACTGAATTATTTAGCGAATTCTCTCATCAGAAACAACAAAAGTGCAGATGTGCATAATGTAATGTAAAGTGCTTCAGTGATTTTAATGGGAGTTTTTGAGAGTGCCTGAACTCTGGCTAGACTGAATGAAAATGTTCTTTGATAATGTAAATTTTCTTTACTCTCTGTAAAATGAAAGTGTTAAAATAAGTAACTTACAATACTGTTATTAAAATTTACATTAAATGCAAATTCAGTCATATTGAAAATATTATATGGCACTTAAGTAAAAAGTCTGGGTATTATGTGTAACGTTAGTTAATAGATTATACTACTTTTCCATATATTGATCAAATAACAATCTATAAAGGTGCAAAACGCATTTACTTTCACGTTTGAGAATCGAGATATTTCCTGATATATTAAGCATGTTTAGAATTGTTTTGAATTAAAGGAAAAATAAATAAAACATAATCCTATATCAGTTATACAGTGCTTTCGTAGCATGACTTATACCCCCCAATGTGCCCCCTCAAAAACCATGAATGCATGACGCCCCTGATCGAGGGGTCTGGTCTTTTTATGTTATTTGACTAAACTTTTATTATATTATAGTATTTATTTATTTTTTAACACGCAGAGTGCCTTAAAAATATTTATCATAACACTGGTAAGGTTTATTCAGATTTTCTCATTGTCTGAATTATCATTATGAAAATAAAAACAATTCAGAAAGGAATTAAAATATAATTATATTTTAAATGTGACACAAATATATATTTTTTCTACAATAGCAAAAGTGTTTACGACAGCAAGACCTCTTTAGCCTGTAAACTCAATAATATCTCTCTGGAAATAAATTTACAAATATCAATGTCAATATAAAATGAATAATATACCTGACCTGCCATCAAAGTGCAGTGTCAAGGAGATGAATAACACATGTAGCCTGTCATTTGTTAACATTGCAAAGGTGTTCAATTTTAGACAACAAGAACTACTACAGTAATAATAATATTAATCACTATATTCCAGTGTATCAGTTGTTTCATGTTTTGTATCAACATTTAAGGTGGACTTATTGATTAGGTGCAAGAGTAGTACTGATGGTTAAAATAATAGATTAATGCTGAAATAGTAAATTGAGCCTTGTTCCTAGATGGACAGAGAGTGGAAAGTAATAGATCAGATGAGGAGATGGAGATAGAGGAATAAAAGAGGAAAATGTAAGTGACAGAAAGAGAACAGGGAACAGCAAGCCAGAAGACAGAGGCTGGTGAGAAAGAGGAAAATGTAGAGGCACAAGTGTTTTCTATAGGTTTTACTATAACAGCTGTTCTTAATTATTCTGTGGAACAGAGAAGAAAAAGGCATCAGGTTGGGACAATTTAAGACATTTCAGTTTCTAATCCCAGAGTTATTATTAGGTGGAAATAATAATTATTATTATTTTTTTTACTTTTAAACTTAAAATTGTCTCTTCTAATATGTTTCTTTTTCAAAAGTGCATCACAGCATTTGCTGCCGTATCAATACATAATCATCCATATCGACACGTGAATCGACAAGGAATGCATCACAATATATTGCTGTATTGATATTTTGAACCGCGCTATTTAAACCTTGTTCCATGTGCCCCTTTTATACTTTGAGCACCTGCCCCTCCAAAGGTCCAAAAACTTGCACGGATGCATCTTGTCATCTGAGGCAGCACGTTGAGAAAGAACTGCAACTACTCCCACCTCTGATGCGTCAACGACCACGAACTGACATGTGGGATCAGGGGCTACTAAGATGGGAACCGAAACGAAGCGGCCCTTGAGGTTGGAAAATACAGTTTCGGCTGTGTTAGACCACCTGAACGCAATACTGGGGGAGGTCAAGGCGGTCAGAGGTGAGACTAGTTGGCTGAAATTGTGAAAAAAACACAGATAAAAATTGGTGAACCCCAGAAACCGCTGTAGGGCCTTACGGGAATCTGGATTTGGCCAATCTATCACAGCCTTAACCTTGTCAGGATCCATACGTATTCCCTCAGATGAGACAATATACCCTAGGAAGGGAACAGACTGTGCATGGAATACGCATTTCTCGGCCTTGACAAAAAGCCCATTCTCTAGTTCAGTGGTTTTCAACCTGTGGGCAACTCCCCCCTTGTGGGTCGCGATGGTATTGCAGGTGGGCCGCCAATTACTAATAAAATAAATAATAATATATTTTTATATATAATTAACCCTTGTTGATTGTTCAAATTCATTACCCTTTCGATCGAGTTGTTTGTGGATGAAAACATCCACTCAATTAAACTGCTGTAAAAATGTATCAGATTTTTTTCAAACATTTGGTAGTTTTGATCAGGAATGAGGTTGATTAATAGATTTATGCAAAAAAATTAGAAAAAAATATTTATCTGGTACAGTTTTACAGCAGTTTAAATTAGTGGATGTTTTCATCCACGAACAAATCGAAAGGGTAGTGAATTTGCCCAGAGTGTACCGTTTAGTTTTTGAAAAAATTCAAAATATGGGTCAAAATAAGATTTGTCACCAAAAATCATTCCATTAGCTCAAACACAGAGAAAGTTGTGGCCAAAATAAGACTCAACTTTACCCCCTAGTGGACGAAAACGTCCCCAACAACGCACAAGGGTTAAATAACAAAAAATACATATTAAACTGTAACTATGCTTTCACTATTCGAGCTTGGTGATTGGTTTAAGAATAAACTGCCAATTTATCTTAGATATTTTTGCTGCATATGCTACAGAACAACAAATTCAAACATGCATAAATGCTGGCAACATGTTCCTTCCTGACTGCTTGCTCCACTGACTGTCTGCCCGCTGCCGAGCTCTGCCTGGATCTGGTCTTCCCATTTTGCTGAGCGGTGCCAGTCCAAGTTATTTTCTGTTAATTGCCAGTTCATTCTAGGGCTGTGCGATTAATATAAATCGACATAAAATAACGATTTGAGCCTGCGTGATTTCTAAATCGCTTTATAGCATGATTTTTCCGTGGCCCGGACCTCCCACATTATGCTATCCAATCCAATCAGAATGCAGCGCCTAGCACAAGAACAGAACAGACTGAGTATATGCCTAACTCCAGGTTCACACACTGTATGTGATGTGCCTTTTTTCCGAGCCCATGTTGAGGGTACAGAAGTGCTTTGGCCATGCCAGCCACAAAGGGGCCACTAAGAGGAACTGAATATCTCCAAGTCCACAACCAAGTCCCGGGGGGGCCTAAGCCTCAGTGCACCGTGGAGGAAACGTTTAACTAGGGGGTGTCTTCCCATAGACTGACCATCGAGAGGGACATGGTAGGCCGGAATGGCCGCCACGTAAGCCTTCAGCGTGGAGAGGGGCAACCCTGCAGAGAAACCTGGCTTGCAGAAACTCCAGAACTGTACCAACTGGGCATCATAAGCATGTATAAAATATATAATACACAAAACACAATATACAATGACAGTAACAGCATACACAATACCCTAAAGTATATGTGAATTAAAGCAAATAAACAATTAATTTTCTATTAATTAATTAGCGAGGAGTGGAGAGTGCCTATGTGCTGAGGAGTGCTGAGGAGAGTGCTTATGTGCCTGTTTTTGAGAGACTTGAATTCAGAGTTGCTCGTAAACCTAGTGTTATCAGATATTGTGCCTATGGTTGCTATGGAACCAGAGGCCTGTTCTGCCTTTTTTTGAGGGGGAGAGGTCCATAGACCCTTTGGTTAGGTGAGGTAGCGTTAGATATTATTTGTTAAATATAACAAATAGTTGTGTTTCTGATTGATCCAAATGCTACATCGACTTGTTTGTGAGTGAACATTTATTTGGGATTCATCAGAATACTTCAGATGAATATCCTCAAAACTAGACAGAAATTTAATGCAAGTCACACCTCTATTGCATTTTATCATGTTCTACAACTGGGATCTCTAAGACCCTGACTCACCTACAGCAGGATACAACATCAATACTCAACAGGAGACAATGGCAACATGAGGGCTATTTATATCAAACAAGAAGGGTCACATAAGAATCAAGCAATGAGAACATGACACTTGAACCTAAGAACCATAATAGGCTTTGTAGCATTTGAACCAATCAAACACACAATTTTTTATTTGATTTAACATATCGATTATTCATTAGATTATCAAATGATCACAGACCCCTCTAAACATAGTAGATGCCAGGATGTCTGCAAACGACTCCAAACCCTTGGTTACCATGTCAACCTTGATCCTCAGCCAGACCAGATAACTTTTATGACCTAAGAGTATGTGGAGAGAATCGTCCTCCTACTAAGTTCTCTCTGACACATACTGCTATAAAAATTTACCTCTAATTAATTAATAGAAAACCTTTCTTTTAATGAAAACACATATACTTCAGGTCATTGTGTATGTTGTTACTGTTCTTGTATATTGTCTTTTTGTCTTGTATATAGTTTTATGCATGCTTATGATATGAACCACTCATTCATGTAATTTTACCTATATGTAATCTTACTATGTTTAGTATCTATGAATTTGTCTTCTGATGATCCAAACGATAGTGTATATGTTGATACCTAGCCAACATATTAGTATTCTAAGAATCCCCACTAGTTTGCATATCAACTTCTGATCCAGTTACATATGCAAATTACCAGGCTTTCAAAAAAAGGGTTGTGAAACTCCCCAGTATTTCCAAACTCCCACTTGGAATTTCATCCTTTCTCATTGGACAAGCCCTTCCTAAGAGGCGTGAACCATCTCAGATTTTAAAAAGGCTCACACAGAGTTCCACCCTACCTTTCCTTTCTTCTGCTAAGAGTATGTGAGCTAGAACTCTTAGACCCCTAAGTCTGCGCCAGGCCTTGTGCCTTGACTTTCCATTCACCAAAGATCTTAGGATCTCAGCTGATGTCTCTCTTAGCTCTTTTCACATTTTTCCCTGGAAAGAAACTCCCAATCACCATCAAGTCCAGACATCTTTGGAATTCATCACTCTTCAAAACCAAGGCCAAAGCCAAGGAAATGTATCATACATTAAACTAGACGAAACAGAGGTTTAGTATAAGCTATAAACCCTGTTATACAGTTGCAATCAAAATTATTCAACCCCCTTGACTTGCAAGACAATTTGCTGTGAAGGATAAAATTTTATGAAATCAATTTAACAAAGGCATCAGTACAGTATTAGGGAAAGTTTGTTAGTACACTTTTGAGTGATTCTGAGAATGGAACATTGATGAATCATGACAAAATTCGAATTGGCTCTAAACATTCATGTTCAAAATTATTGTGCAGAATCTTTTATTCTTTAAAATATCCAATAAACGCTGTCTGTAAGTGTTTAGAAGCTTCTGTCACCTCTCTACTACAGTCTTGACCCATTCCTCGCATGAAAAAGATTCCAGATCACTGATAATCTTTGGTTTTCACATTGCCACTGCTTTCTTCAAATTCAACCAGATATTTGAAATGAGAATTAAGCCTGGAGACTGAACAGGTCACTCAAGTACATTCTCTGACTGATCCCTGAACCAAGCAGAAGTAGATTTGAATGTGTACTTTGGTATGACTGGCCTGCAGGAAAGTCCATTGATGATCAGCTTCAGTTTTTGCACTAAAGGCATCACAATTCTTGTCAAAATGGCCTGACACTTTAAAGAATCCATGATGTCCTTCTTACAGTCATGATTTCCACTTCCTTCTACAGTAAAGAAACCCCATAACAGGACTGATCCACCACCAAGTTTGAGGATGGAGATGGTGTTGTTCTGCTCATGAGCTTTGCCTTTTTTGCAGTAGACATACCGCTGATCCATGGGTCCAAAAAGTCCCAGTTTGTTCACATCACTCCATATAACATTCCTCCAGAGCTCCACAAGTCTACACAATTGAATTTGATCAAGTTCAAGTTGTCCTTTGTTCTTCTTGATCAAGAGTGGTATTCTACCAGGTGTCTCAAAATAAAGGCAACACTTGTCTAGTGATCTTCTTACACACTGCTTTGAAATGGTTTCCCTCCTTTCATCGGGTCATCTTGCAAGTCTTTGGCTTAACATTGCAGATTTTTCTCCGTTGCTCTGATTAAACATTTTATGATATTGTGCTTTTTCTTCCACAACCTAAAATATTTTCTGGTAAAACACACTTTAAGCTAAGGAATAAGGCTGAGAGCTTTGTCTCTAGGAACTTTCAATGTCTTGGAAATCTTCATATAGTCTTAGCTTTTCTAAAGTACTACGATATTTATTCTCTTTAGCTTTTGTGAGATCTCTGTTGACATTTTTGCTACTCAACTTCAACACATGCTTGGGCTAACTGTATGTGTAACGGCTCAAGCTAATTCTGTTTTTAATAGAGTTTCTAAAAGCTTAATTGTGTTTTGAGACTGTTTTATTCCCCACCATGCAAATAAGTGATTTAAAAACAGTAATGTTGAATAGGGGTTGAATATTTATGACATAGCAGTATTATTAAAAAATCTTATAACTCAAAAGTATTAAATTATAAATTGGCAATATCACTTTTAATATGCCAGTCAACTGTTATAGATACAATTTTTATTTTATCCTGGATCTTCAGAAAAGCTTGTATTTGTAATGCAGTCTCTAGGGGGTTGAGTAATTTTGATTGCAACTGTAAATGGCACTGATGGGTTTACTCAGGTGGTTCATTTACTTTTTTCATGGATTCATTCTCTGGTTTTCCTGATGATGTTATCCATCAAATCTCACTTGCCCTTTCCCCTGTATGGGTGATTGTATATATGTATGTTTGTTTTTAGGGCTGTGCAAAAAATCAAATGCGATTTTCATGCACATCTTGTTAGTAAAGGTGATTAGTAGTATATCTCCAGCATGTGCGTTCAGATCAGGATTGCCAGTTTTTCAAAACAAAACCTGCCCAATTACTTCTCAAAACTAGCTCAATCGCATTTCCTTCCGGGTTATAAAAGAAAAAAAATTGGTGGGGTTCCCTTGATAAAATTTGCATTTTTGGAGCTAAACATCACGTCATTTGTATTGGGGTCGCTTCGACCCGCAGACATGAAAAACTGTCTCAGGTTATGTATGTAACCATAGTTTCCTGAGTAGGGAATGAGACACTGCGTCCTCTAGGGGGCGCTTTGGGGGAACAGCTCATCGTGACCTATCTGAATCAAACATTTGAAAAACACTACTGTAATTCATTATATTTGGGTCTTCCTCAGTGTTCCATTGCACGCTTGCAGATGGTACACAATGCTGCTGCAAGGCTGTTGACCGGGGCAAAGAAAACAGATCACATTATACCAGTTTTAGCCTCTCTTCAATGGCTTCCTGTCTATTTTAGAATTCAATTTAAAATTTTGTTGTTTGTTTTTAAAGCTCTTAATGGTCAAGCCCCATCTTATCTTTCAGATCATCTTATTGTTGTTTCATCCTCCAGATCTCTAAGATCTTCTGATAGAGCTCTTTTAGTTGTCCCTCGATCACGCTTAAAAATGAAGGGGGTGATAGGGCTTTTTCTATTGCGGCCCCTTGTCTCTGGAACCAACTTCCACTGGACATTCGCCTTGCACCATCTATCACAACTTTTAAAATGAAGTTGAAAACATATCTTCATTCCCAGGCACTTTAAATTGAATTTTATCTATGTTCCATTGTTTTACTGTATAATCTGTTTTGTTCTGTTTATTTTATGTTTATCTTTGACTATGTTCAGCGCTTTGGTCAGCTTTGCTGTGATAAATGTACTATAAAAATAAATTTTACTTACTCATATATGGAATATTGCATCTCAAAACTGATTGAGAGTCATCAACTCGATCTATGGAAACAATACTGGAGCACTCTGGGGAAAAAACTGAGATCTCAGTCTCATATGAAAGGAGAACTCCGAGCTCAAAGTAGCGCGCTCATAGGAGACCCTTTTTATTTTTTGGAAAAAGTTACCACGAGAATCACCCAAATAGCCCCTCATATTGAGGGAAGCGTTGCTTGAGGTGTGTAAACAAATGCACACTGGCTGAATGGAGCCCAAGGAACCAAGGTCTAATCATCTCAAGAAAGGAAACGAAGCAGAGCGCGTAACCCTTATCGTACAAGATTTCAGAAAGTTTGCAGAGTCTTGCATGCAAACTTATCACTTGTGGATTTTTAGAAAGTGCGCAAAGTGTTCACGTGCACACTGACCACCATGTGGTTTTGAGAAAGTACACAAAGCTTAGCGTGTGTACTTAAAGGTTCCTAGGCAAGCTCAATTTTACAAACCTGGGGTGAGGGGAGCATCACCTGAGGCAACATATACAAGAAGACTTCTGTAACTGCCACCTCCATTTCCCGCTAGATGTGACAGCACCCCTAAGTGGCCAGGAGACCCCTCGGGGTGACCTGGCTGGACATCCATGAAATTCCCTGCAATGCTGTGACAGGCCTGATGATCAAGGAGGCTCCCTCAGAAACCTGTGATCTCAGCCGCCTAATACTGGAACATGAAGCCGGATGGCCGGTGCTAGCGAGTGTTTAGTAAACACTGTAACTGAGCTCTGCAAAGGAAACTCACAGAGTTTATTAGTAGACACGTAACCACCAGCAATTAAATACACATACTGTAAGTATATACAGAGAGGGTTACATTTACACACCCACCCTCCTGCGATGGAGCCCCGCTTTTAGTCAGGACCATCAGTCAGGCGGTTGCTATGAACATAGAACCATAAAAACATTATAGGTCTTGCATAGGAGACTGCTATGCGAGAGGTTTCCACCTAATCATTGTTGCCAAGTCCGCTGTTGTTTTTCATGTCCGCAGGTCGAAGCAACCCCAATAACAATAATGTGATGTTTAGCCCCTAAAACTTTACCAAGGCAACCCTGCCAAAAAACATGTATTTTAATCCCGGGACGCAATTCTACATCGGGGAACTTCCTGGAAATTCGATTGGGCTAGTTTTGAGGGACCAGGACTGGCGGATTAATGGGTGAATGAAAAACGGGCTTCAATTTAGATACATGAAATACCGGATTAATTCTCCTAAACGCCGGAGGGAGTTTGAGGCGGACTGCCACTGGACTAATAATCATGGTGACAGTAAATGGGCCAATAAATTTGGGCGCAAGCTTATTACTGACGGATCGGAGAGGAATATTCTTTGATGAAAACCACACTTTTTGACCAACGACGTAGACGGGAGGTTTCGACCGGTGGCGATCGGCCTGAACCATGAACCCCACCCGGAGCAGAGTCAATCTGGCCCTGGTCCAGGTGCATCGGCACCATTGGATAAATGTGTGGGCAGAGAGAACCGTGACTTCGGATTCCAATTCTGGAAAAAGTGGTGGCTGGTACCCTAAACTACACTGAAAAGGCGATAGGCCCGTAGCTGAAACTGGTAACGAGTTATGTGCATACTCAACCCATGAGAGCTGCTGGCTCCAAGAGGAGGGGTTCTGAGAAACCAAACATCGCAACACTTGGTTGGCCCTCTCCATCTGACCATTACTCTGAGGATGAAATCCAGAAGAAAGACTAACAGTCGCCCCCAATAATTTACAAAATTCTCTCCAAAATTTGGAAACAAACTGAGGCCACCTGTCAGAGACCACGTCCATCAGGAGGCCATTTAAGTGATAAATGTGTTCTATGACAGCAACCGCTGTTTCTCTGGCTGAAGGTAATTAAGGCAAAGGAATGAAATGAGTTGCCTTTGAGAACCGGTCCACCACGGTCAAAACCAACGTGTTTCCCTGTGAGGGAGGGAACCCAAAACGAAATCTAGCTAAATGTGGGACCAGGGTCTCGAAGGAACTAACAACGGCTGAAGGAGTCCAGCAGTGTGTCGATTGGAAGACTTCGAAACAGCACAGACAGAGCAAGCCAAAACAAAAAGATGAATGTCACAAGCCATGGCTGGCCACCAAAACCGCTGTTTAACGGGAAACATGGTATGATTAACCTCAAGATGGCAAGCTAGCTTGAAATAATGATCCCGTCTGATGACTTCGGACCTTAAAACCTCTGGCACAAACAACCGACCCAGTGGGCATCCGGGCGTGGGAGTTACCCCTTGCGTGGCTGTGAAAACCTTCGACTCAATGTCCCACGTGAATGCAGAAATAAAGACTTTCTGCAGTACAATGGGTTTGGAAAAAGATGGGTGATCCGAAACATCAAAAATACGTGATAATGCGTCTGGTTTGATAATAAAGAAATAGAATTGGACGATAAGAAATTGAAAAAATCAAAACAACCGAAAATAGAGCCCACCGAGCCTGCCTAGAGTTTAAATCTATTAGCAGACTTGTTGTATTTAAGATTTTTTGTGATCGGTCCAAACAATAAAAGGAACCCCCGAACCTTCCAACCAATGACGCCACTCTTCCAAAGCGAGCTTGACTGCCAACAGCTCTCTGTTACCTTGTGTCAAAATCTGGTCTACACAAAATAAAATCTCTTGTTATGCAATATTATCACCAAATATTGGTATCAATATTTTTGTCAGATTGTTTTCTTTCAATTAGGACCATTTTTGTATTTATTTTTGGAACTGATTCATTTGTAGGCCTCATTGATCTCAGCCTAGGGTTAGGGGTTCTTCTCCCTGTCTGTAGCATTAGGCAGTACCTGTAACCCAGTCATGTTGCATAGGAAGTCCAGCTCCTGTAGGATGGCACATTACACGAGGACAGCTGGACAGGGATGTAGAAGGGCAACAACCCAGCAGCAGGACCATTTCTGCTTCTTTGTACGGTGAGAAATATGAGGAGCACTGGCAGAGCTCTACAAAATGAACTCCAGCAGGCTATAGGTGTGCATGTTCAGGACCAAACTATCAGAATCAGACTTTTTTAGGGTGACATAGACTGTGCTCACAGCTCGGCACCATGCTTCTTGATTGGCATTTGCCAATCCAATCTGTTCCCTTATTTTTTTAACAGTGTATTTGCAGGCACAAATACATATGTGAACATGAACATTATCAACATGCTTATGGAAACTAAATATTTCTCAGATTTCCAGTCTCTCCCATTCATTTT
Source organism: Carassius auratus (assembly GCF_003368295.1). Taxonomy (NCBI): domain Eukaryota; kingdom Metazoa; phylum Chordata; class Actinopteri; order Cypriniformes; family Cyprinidae; genus Carassius; species Carassius auratus. Next base: position 15,022,919 of record NC_039260.1, on the reverse strand, counting down.
CAATGGATGGTAATGTTTGACCAATAAAGCTAAGATCAATAAGGCCTACAATCAGTCAGTATCAAAATTAAATACAAAACCAGTCCTAATAAAAAAATAAAAAAAACTCTCAGGTTAGGTATGTAACCATATTTCCTCAAGGGAATGAGAGCCTGCGTTGGAGAACCATTTGGGGAATGCCTCCAGCGTGACAGCTCTGAATCATGTGTGTAATCAGTCCCATGGATGGGTGAGACGTCATAGGCGGGTGACATCAGAGACCAGGAACCTTAAAAGCACGAGCGGCAAATCCAGCATTTAGCCTCAAATGTTCAAGTGCCAGCAGAGATGCTGGAAGTGTGACCATATTAGCCCGGTCTTGTAAACACTTCACTGGCTCCCTATCAAACATCGTATAGATTTTCAAATATTGCTTATTACTTTAAAGCCCTGAATGGTTTAGCACCTCAGGATTTGAATGAGCTTTTGTTAAATTATAACAACCTTGGTCCGCTGTGTTCTCAAAACTCAGGCAATTTGATAATTCCTAGAATATCAAAATCAACTGTGAGCGGCAGATCCTTTTCCTATTTGGCACCTAAACTCTGGAATAACCTACCTAACATTGTTCAGGAGGCATGCACACTCTTGCAGTTTAAATCTAGATTAAAGACCCATCTCTTTAACCTGGCTGACACATAACACACTAATATTCTTCTAAAACCCAAATCTGTTAAAGAATTTTTAGGCAGCATTAATTAGGTAAACCGGAACCGGGAACACTTCCCATAACACCCAATGTACTTGCTACATCATTAGAAGAATGGCATCTACACTAATATTAGTCTGTTTCTCTCTTATTCCGAGGTCACCGTAGCTGTAATGAACCAGAACTCAACATGGGATCCATATGCAGGCTTTATTGCAGAAACTCGTAGTCGTACAGGCAATGGTCAATACCAGCAATATCAGCAATGTGGGAAGAACAGAGAATCAGAATCCAGTAACAAGCAAGGGTTGGTAGGAAGGCAGCAAAGGTACGTAAATAATATCAAACAGGATCGGTAACAGGAAATCAAACACGGGTAATAACGCTCAGAAATGACAGACACAGCAAATCAAGACTTCGCGTTGAGCTGTAGTGATAGTCCAGCTTAAATACAAGTCCTGATGATGAGCACCTGTGACGGTGATCAGAGTCCAAGGACGGGGCTTGTGGGAAATGTAGTGTAGTCAGTGTAGATGAATGATTGTGGCCAGCAGATGGAATCATGGGGTTCGTCTCCGTGACAGAGCCCCCCCCCCTCCCTGCGAGTGACTCCTGGCGCGAGGAGGCAAACGACGTCGGGGTCTACCATGGGGTTGAGGGGCCGGTCTTTCAGGATGTAAGCGATGAAATTCTTCGATGAGGTTGGGGTCTAGAATATCCTCAGAATTTACCCAAGAGCGTTCCTCTGGACCGTACCCCTCCCAGTCGACTAGATACTGTAAGATTCTTCCCCGACGTCTGGAATCGAGTAATTCCTGGACTTGGTAAGCCTCCTCGCCCTCTATGGTGATGGGTTGAGGGGCCTGTGCACAGGACCTCCCCTCTCCCTCGTCTTTGGGACCAGCAGCAGGCTTGAGCAGGGATACATGAAAGGTGGGAGAAATACGGTATGTGTTAGGAAGTGCCAAATGGAAGGAAACTAGGGTTATCTGTCTAGTGATTTGGAATGAACCCAAGTACCTTGGACTCAGTTTGTGGCAAGGAAGCTGGAGATGGAGATCCGGTGTTGATAGCCACACCCATTGACCCAGCTGGTATCTGGGACCGGGGCGCCTTCTGCGGTCCGCTTGCTCCTTTTGCCTTTGAACAGCGTGTTGAAGGTGAACATGAGCCCGATTCCAAACCTCTTCACTGTGTGCCATCCAATCGTTCACAGCCGGTACGTCCGTTGGATCCCCTGACCATGGGAACATAGGTGGTTGGAACCCCAGTACACACTTAAAGGGAGTCAGACCAGTTGAGGGTTTGAGAAGGGAGTTTCGCGCATATTCTGCACATAGTAAGTATCGAGCCCAATCGTCCTGATTCTGGTTACAGTATGTCCTGAGGAAGCGATTCAGTTCTTGGTTGAGCCTCTCTACTTGTCCGTTTTCCTGGGGATGATAACCAGAGGTGAAGCTGACATTGACGTTCAGAGCTTTGAATAAGGCTGACCATAATTGAGAGGTGAATTGAGGTCCTCGGTCTGACACAATGTTTTCGGGTAAGCCATACAATCGAAAGACCCAATTGCAGAGGTGTTCTGCAGTCTGAGGAGCTGTGGGTAGTTTGGGTAGTGGAATGAGTCTACAAGCCTTGGAGAATCGATCTATGATGGTAAGTATGGTAGTGTGGCCATAATAAAGTCTATTGCAATGTGAGACCATGGTCGTTGTGGAATGGGAAGTGGTTGAAGGAGACCGGCAGGAGATTGTTTGGATGATTTGTTAATGATACAGTTATTGCATTGCTGTATGTAGTTGGCTGTGTCCTTGTGCAGTGATTCCCACCAGAAGCGGTTCTCCAGCTGATTAATGGTGGCTGTGATACCTGGGTGACCGGAAGATGGATGGCAGTGAACTTGACTGATGACCTGATCACAAAGATGTTCAGGGACGAAGATTCTGTCGTCTGGGCAGGCCACTGGGATCTCGTTCTGCTCCCTGTATTGTTGGAGCAAAGTCATGATGTCCCATTGAATGGGGGCAACTACTACATGAAACGGCAGAATAGGCTCTGGGTCTACTGGAATATCCTCCAGCTCAAATTGACGTGAAAGCATTGATGTTCTTGGAGCCGGGTCGATAAGTTACTGAGAAGTCGAATCGAGTGAAGAACAGAGACCATCTAGCTTGACGAGGATTAAGGCGTTTGGCGGTGCGTAAGTATTCCAAGTTCTTGTGATCTGTTAGTACTGTAAACGGGTGTGTGGCTCCCTCTAGCCAGTGCCTCCACTCCTCGAATGCTGCCTTCATGGCAAGGAGTTCCCGGTCCCCGACACTGTAGTTGCGTTCTGCTGAGTTGATCTTCCTAGAATAAAAGGCACAAGGATGAAGTTTAGTGGCGGGATCTGGACGTTGGGACAGGATAGCGCCGATACCTGTGTTAGATGCGTCAACCTCGACAATGAAGGGTAATGAAGGGTCAGGGTGGCAGAGGATGGGCTCGTTGCTGAATCGCTGCTTCAGGGTCTGAAATGCTTGGTGAGTGGCTTCTGACCATTGTAGTCGGTGAGTTCCTTTCTTGACCATTGAGGTAAGTGGGGTGACAACCGTACTGAAGTTCCTAATGAATCTCCTGTAGAAGTTAGCGAATCCTAGAAATCGCTGTAATTCCTTGAGGGTTCCGGCCAGTTCAGAACTGCGTTGACCTTCTTCTCGTCCATGGCCACCCCTCCGGGACTGATTATGTATCCTAGGTATGTGGTGGAGGTTGTGTGGAATTCGCATTTCTCCACCTTGGCATATAACTGGTACTTAATGAGGCATTGAAGAACTGCTCGGACGTGTTGTACATGTTCAGGAAGTGTGTTTGAGTAGATCAGGATATCATCAATGTACACGATCACAGATTTGTTCAGCATTTCTCTGAAGACCTCGTTAATAAATGACTGAAACACAGATGGGCTATTGACCAGTCCAAACGGCATCACCAGATATTCATAGTGTCCAGTGGTGGTGGAGAAGGCGGTCTTCCATTCATCTCCCTCCCGAATGCGAATGAGATTGTATGCGCACCTCAGATCCAGTTTGGTGTATTACTGGGCAGTGCGAAGCTGTTCGAGGGTTGAAGGAACCAACTGAAGTGGGTATCAGAATTTCACCGTCATCTCGTTTAGTCCACGATAATCAATGCAAGGATGAAGACCACCATCCTTCTTTTTCACGAAGAAGAACCCGGACGAATTAGGGGATGTGGATGGTCTGATGAAACCCTTCTGGAGTTCTTCCTTGATATAATCCTTCATGGCTTCGGACTCAGGTTGAAACAATGGTAAGATGCGACCCTTTGGGGGAGAATGCCCTGGCAAAAGATTGATGGCACAGTCATATTTACGGTGAGGAGGTAAGGTGTTGGCTTGTTCCTTACTGAAGGCCTCCACAAGATCAGCATATTCCTCTGGCAGATCGGGAATGGACTCTTGTGCTGGAGCGAATGACACGGAACAGACAGGAATGGGTTTGACCAGAGAAAGACAGTTCTGTTGACAATAGTTGCTCCACTTCACAACTTGACCCTCTCTCCAGGAAATCTGGGGGTTATGCAGACGTAGCCAGGGTAATACAAGAATCACGGGTGTCTGAGACGTGGGGAGAATGTAGAATTGAATCCTCTCCTTGTGAAGTAAACCAGCTGCCATCAAGATTTTGCGAGTGAGGTTAGTAATGGATCCAGAACCCAGTGGTCGACCATCTATTATCTCCACTGAGAGAGAGGTAGAGCATGGAATCAGTTGAATGTTATAATATGAATATATGTATGTCAGTCCTTCGGATGAGACATTAAACCGAGGTCCTGACTCTCTGTGGTCATTAAAAATCCCAGGATGTGTTTCGAAAAGAGTAAAGATGTGACCTCGGCATCCTGGCTAAATTCTCCCAGTGGCCTCTGACCATCATGGCCTCCTAACAATCCCCATATCTGCTGATCGGCTTCATCACTCTGTCTCCTCTCCACCAGTAAGCTGGTGTGTGGTGGGCGTTCTGGCGCAATATGGCTGCCGTCGCATCATCCAGGTGGATGCTGCACACTGGTGGTGGATGAGGAGATACCCCCTGACTATGTAAGCGCTTTGAGTGTCTAGAAAAGCAGAGGTAGTAACTTGTTTGTCGTTTATCCATAACTCAATGGAAATGCTTACACACTGGGTATCACACATGGAAGTGAGAGGAGTACTCACCGAGCGTTGTGAGGAGATAGATGCACGAGTGGGGCAGTTGTTACGTTGATGGCCAGGTAATCCACAATACATGCATAGCCTGTTAGAGATACGTCGATCTCTCTCCTCCATAGACAGGTGGTACGTGTTGATCTGCATGGGCTCAGTAGGTTTATGAGACGGCAAGAAGACTGGGTGATCACTGCGACGAGAGCTGGATCGTCGGGCACGTTGTAGATTGTCAATGGAGATGAAGCTGTTAAGATCTCTGCCCTCGTCTCTGCATGCTAGCTCAGCTTGAAGATCATAATTCAGATTCTTGCGAAAGAGTACCTTTAACGTGTCGCTCATCCCATTAGTTTGTGCTGCCAGAGTGCGAAATCTTAGGGCATAATCAACCGCCGTCATTCTGCCTTGCGATAACTCCAATAAGCGATCTCCAGCTCCCTTTCCCTCCTTAGGATGATCGAATACTGCCCTGAACTGTTGTAGGAAATCCTGAAAGGAGGTGAATGCAGATCCATGATCGAATACTGCCCTGAACTGTTGTAGGAAATCCTGAAAGGAGGTGAATGCAGATCCATCGGAGCACCATACAGCAGTAATCCATTCCAATGCTTTCTCAGTCAGCAGTGAACAAACAAAGGCGATCTTCCCAGTATCAGTAGTATACAGCGTAGGTTGCTGTTCGACAAACAGAGAGCATTGTATTAGAAATCCTTTACACTTGCTGGCGTCATCGTTGTATTTCTCCAGGAAAGCGAGACGGGAATTAGCCTGGGACGGCGTCCCTGCCACGTAGGCAATGGCGGACGCTTCCGGCGTTGGTGTGGACGCGGGAACTGTATGGAGACTCTGAATGGCCTTGACGAGTTCCTCCGTGATAGACGTCAGTCGATTCAGCTGAAACTGGTTAGCAGCTATCTGACTGGCTTGGGCCGCCATGGTGGTATGAAGACCTTCATAAGCCACTGGATCTCGTGTTGGCGAAGTCTTCTGTAATCAACCAGAACTCGACATGGGATCCATATGCAGGCTTTATTGCAGAGACTCGTAGTCATACAGGCAATGGTCAATACCAGCAATATCAGCAACGTGGGAAGAACAGAGAATCAAAATCCAGTAACAAGCAAGGGTCGGTAGGTAGAAAGCAAAGGTATGTAAAGGATATCAAACAGGATCTGTAACAGGAAATCAAACACGGGTAATAATGCTCAGAAATGACAGACACAGCAAATCAAGACTTCGCGTTGAGCTATAGTGATAGTCCAGCTTAAATACAAGTCCTGATGATGAGCACCTGTGACGGTGATCAGAGTCCAAGGACGGGGCTTGTGGGAAATGTAGTGTAGTCAGTGTAGATGAATGAGTGGATGTGTGTGTGTCAGTATTCAGGTGACGTCTCCGTGACAGCAGCAACCAGATCCAGTCTTTATCCAGCTCAGAGGGTCACTACAGTCACCCGGATCCAGTACGTATCCAGATCAGATGGTGGATAAGCACCTAGAAAGGACCTCTACAGAACCTCTAAAGAAAGACAGCAGAGACCAGGACAACTAGAGCCCAAGATACAAATCCCTTGTAAAGACCTTGTCTCAGATGAACACCGGGACAAGACTACAAAAAATAGATGATTCTTCTGCACAATCTAAATGTAACTTGAGACGTTCTTCTTATGGAACTCAAGCTGCGTCGGAGAACGCTTTGGGCAATGAGAATGCCCACGCCGCCAGAATTACAAATTTCTGCCTATTGTGGGAAACTGCACACTTAGGGCAAGAGAACAGAGTAGCCTGGAGTGGCTCATAAATCTAGACCGTAAAATCTCACAAAGGTCAAGGGCATGGACCACCCCACAGCATCACAGATGTTAGGCATAGAGACACCTGCTAGGAAGGCCTTTGAGGCCACCACACCTCTAGTGGAGTTAGCATTGACCCTCAGGGGAGAGGGTAGGCCAGAGGAGTCATAAGCTAATGAAATGGCATCTACTATCCACCGTCTGAGGGTCGGTTTGGTAGCAGGGAGACCTCTCTTAGGGGGACCAAAACAAATGAATAACTGGTCTGCCCTTCTCCACCGGGCAGCTCTGTGGACATATGTGTCCAGTGCTCACACTGGATACATACAATTAAGCTTATTCTGGTCTGGCTCCCTGAAGGGAGGAGGACTGAAGGCCTGGAGTACAATAGGCCATGGTGTAGAAGGGGGGACCTTAGGGACATAGAACATAGAGGAAATCTGTGGCCAGAGCGGGCGCAGAATCTAAATAGAACAGAGCCACGGAGAGTAGGTCCCCAACTTTCTTTAGAGAAGATATTGCCAAGAGGAAAACAGTCTTTATAGGGAGAAGGCAATCGGAGATCTCCTTGATAGGCTTGAAAGGAGGCCTACAGAGAGCATCTAACACCACAGCCAGGTCTCATGTGGGGACACGAGAATGTACCGGAGGCCTCAGCCTCAGCGCACTGCAGAGGAAACATGTAACAAGGGGGTGTTCAGCCTCAATGGCTGCCACATAGACCTTCAAGGGAGAGCCATCTAGGAGGGAAATCATGTCTGAGAACCATACTCGGCCCAGCCAGAATGGGGCTACAAACAGCATCTGGACTCAGTCCCAGGGCACTCTCTCCAGAACTCCCGGGAGCATAGCAATCAGGGGAAAAGTGCACAGACGAAACCTTGGCCATATCTGTACCATGGCGTCCAGTCCCAGTGGAACTGGATGAGTCAGAGAGATCCAGAGGGGACAGTGCAATGTCTCTCGAGTCACGAACAGGTCCACCTGAGCCTGGCCAAAAACTCTACAAATCTGCAGATGTCGGGAGTAAATGACTACTGCTATGTTCATTATTACATCCAACAACAAAACACCTCTATCATTTAGGAGTCATGCTTGTCTGCATCTCGGACTGATCATGGCTCACCAGTCCAGTCTGTGCTGAAACACTGCTGTAAATCAAACAATCATGGGAGGGGCCTCCGACCGTGTGACTTCACATGGTCAAACGGCACGATTTGAGAAAGGGGAAAACATTTAATGAGATTAAAAATAAAACACTTTTTTATCATTATAGGGTGGTTGTGTACACACACTGCCAACACACATTTCAGTCCCGACCCAGAGCCCAGCCCACCATCTCCCCACGGTACGGAGTATAAGCCCGAGCCCACCGATGATGGAGAGCCAGAGCCCAACACGTCAGACCAGGTGTGAGAGCTAGCTACAGGGCCCACCGCAAAGGAGAGAGCTGCGGACAGTGTGCGTGTGAGTATGCATTGTGAACCCCGTAGGACTGCCATCCTCCACCGTCATTGTGGTCAGAGTTTCAATCACCTTCGCCTCCAGCCTCCGAGGCCCGGACTCTGCCTTGGCCCGTGGTCCCAATGGCTCCACCTCGGCTCCTAGCTCCCTTGCTTCCACCATCAACCATCGATCCATCAGCTGTGCTTGGCTCCCTCGTCCCTCCGGCTCCACCTTGGTCTGGCATCAATCATCCTCCTTCAGTCTCCTTCATCACCTCGGCTCCGTCTTGGTCCTCAGTCACTCTGGCTCCGCTGCAGATCTCTGGTTCTCCGCCTTGGTTGCCAGAGCCCTTGGCTCCACCCTGGCCCCCCGTATCCTCAGCATCCCCCTGGCTCATTTGTTCTCCGTCTCTGTCTCAGGCCCCTCCTCCACCTGATCCACCGCCGTTGTACGGCCCCCTGGAGTTGGCAGCCATTCCTCCTTCATGGCTCCTCCCACCATCGGCTCCACCTTTGGCCATCATTATGGCTGTAGCCTGGGTCCAGCTGGACTCCTCCTTCTCCAAGCTCCTCCTGTCTCCTCCCTGGTTCCTCCCTCCATGGTCTCTGTCTTCCGGCCCCATCCTGGGTGTCCATTCTCCACTGGAGCCTCCTCCCAAGTTCCCACTCACGCCTCTTCCTGTTGTTGCCTACGGTGCGAGGACGCACCTTCCGGGAGGGGGCAATGTCAGGACATTGGATTTGTCTGTGTGTGTTTCTGTCTCCTTGATTTTTGATTAGTTCCCAGGTGTGTCTCCTTAGTTCCCACATTATCCTGTCTTCATAAGCAATGTCCTTTCAGTTCAGTTTCAGTTTATTAAAGGGGGGGTGAAATGCTATTTCATGCATACTGAGTTTTTTACACTGTTAAAGAGTTGGATTCCCATGCTAAACATGGACAAAGTTTCAAAAATTAAGTTGTATGTTTGAAGGAGTATTTTTGTTCCCAAAATACTCCTTTCGGTTTGTCACAAGTTTCGGAAAGTTTTTTTTTTTTCGAGTATGGCTCTGTGTGACGTTAGATGGAGCGGAATTTCCTTATATGGGTCCTAAGGGCACGTCTGCCGGAAGAGCGCGCGCTCCCGTATAGCAGAGCACTGAGAGGCTGAGCACAGACATTCATTCACTGATCAGAGCGAGAGCATCGCGAAAAGTCACAAAAGAAGTGTGTTTTTGGTTGCCAGGGCAAGACAACCCTGCAAAGATTACAAAAAAAAAAAACAGCATTAAGGGACTAGTGGATGGAGTTTATTTTTACAGAGCATCAACGGAGTTGTGCAAGTGTTTTTGTTTGTTCCCTGCATTTCGAAGATGCTTGTTTTACAAACAAGGCCCAGTTTGACGACGGATTTGCGTATCGTTTATTTCTTAAGGATGATGCAATCCCAACGAAAAAGGTTCACGATCGTGTGTTGGAACCGCAGGCGGTGAGTAATACTGCTTAAAATATCTCTGACTCCTTGTTAGTGCGTCCGCCTCCCATGCCGGAAACCCGGGTTCGAGCCCCCCTCTGCTCTCGTTCAGTTTCAGCCTCGGGATCTGATTCTGGATCATAAATAAATGGCTGAATCTGACTGTTAGCCATGGTTTGTTTTGGATGATGTTTTTTTTTTTCTCACGGTAATGTCATAGTTTCTAGCGCTCTCAACGCAAAAGCTTACTCGCGCTCGTGATTCTTTAGCTCCGCCCACACGTCACGCCTCCAGCCAGTCGTGTTTTTCCGGGAAAAATCGGTACAGACTATCTTTCTCTTATGAATATAATAAAACTAAAGACTTTTTGGAGTTATGAAGGATGCAGTACTACTCTATAGGTACTCAAGATTAACCCTCTTGGCACCACGGTCAAGTTTACTCAACAAGATGCGGCACTGAATAAAACGGCCGATTTTGTCAAATAGGGTGTCAAATTTCATGCAGCCTCCCCTGCACCAGATAGCAGACATGTAATACTTAATCTCTGACTCAAAAAAACGTCATGCTTCTATACAAAATCTTCGAGCTAGAGCGCATTGAATCAGTGCGGAAAAAAAGCGGAGCTAGTGTGAGAGTGAGCCATTTTATCTGACCAATATTGTCAACGTCAGCAAGTATTGGCATTAGATTATTATTATTATCATTATTATTATTATCTAATGGCATCAATAAAGGTTCAATAAAGCTGCAATGAGGTGTTGGGACTTCTATTCGCGGACACTGATTCTGAAGGGGAATATCTGCATTCAGAAGATGACGGTGATACTGAAAGTGAAAGTATAGCCCTACACCAAGCACAAACGGTGAATCCTGTGCCCAATGTAAATGGTCCTTTGCCAAATGTCAGAGGTGTGAACAATGTTTGCTTGGGTCAGAGTGTTCATCGCGAAATTAGCAGGCGTATTATTGTTGCGGGGACGAGGCGGGAGATTTTTACCGCACTAGACATGTATACTTATCTTCTGACCGCACCTCTCCGCAATCGCGATGACAGTATTGTAGTGGAGACTTTGTCTAATGCCACTGGGTATGTTAGACGAGGTCGAAGTATTCATTGGACAGTTAGGAGGCAAGGTGGGGAGTAGCAATGACACTGACAGTAGTCCGAGCTGTGCACACTCGGCGCGTGCGCGAGGCAGATCTGGCCGCGCTGCTCATAGCAGAAGCAGAGGCGATGTGACACGGGGCAAAGCTTTTGAACTAAACAGTTCTTGTCTACTTGTGTTTGTGTGTCATATGAATAAAATATATGTGTCCCATACATGGAATCAGAGTGCCTTCTGTATGTAGTAAATTGAAAATCCCAACTGCTACATGCATTCGGTTTGTTTCTACCATATATTAGTAATGATTTACACAATTTGTCTACTACTTACTATTTACCTAAGCATTCAGTATTGTGCAATATAGCACACAGAAGGTGAGGGACATTTTTTGGGGGAAAGAAGTGCTGCTTTTTATTTTATTATTGAAAATTCTATAATTCAAGATGGCCACCCCCATATGACGTCATAATATGCAAATTAGATGGGAAAGTAAAATCCCTACATAAACATTGGGTCATCCTTAATATTTTTATAATTGACAGAAAGTCTCTATCTTTTATAAATTTTAAGATATAGCCTTTTGAAATTAAGATCTCAAAATCAAAGGTTTTAGGAAAAGGTAACCCTAAAGGGTTAACAGGATATTGAGTGAAAACGAGCATTTCACCCCCCCCCCCCCCCCCCTTAATATGTACACCTAATCTCAGGTACATCACAGTGTAAGCATCACAGTTAACATCACTCTCATCAGCGTAGTCCATATCAACAACAAAAATATATCTACACCTAGCCCAGCAGTTCTCAATTCCAATCCTCGCACCCCCCAGCTCTGCATATTTTGCATGTCTCTCTTTGTTAACACACCTGATTAAAGGGGGGGGGGGGGGGGGTGAAATGCTATTTCATGCATACTGAGTTTTTACACTGTTAAAGAGTTGGATTCCCATGCTAAACATGGACAAAGTTTCAAAAATTAAGTTGTACGTTTGAAGGAGTATTTTTGTTCCAAAAATACCTCTTCCGGTTTGTCACAAGTTTCGGAAAGTTTTTATCGAGTATGGGTCTGTGTGACGTTAGTTGGAGCGGAATTTCCTTATATGGGTCCAAAGGGCACTTCTCCCGGAAGAGCGCGCGCTCCCATATAGCAGAGCACAGCAGAGACATTCACTGATCAGAGCGAGAGACATTCACTGATCAGAGCGAGAGCGAATTGTCACAAAAGAAGTGTGTTTTTGGTTGCCAGGGCAAGACAACCCTGCAAAGATTACCAAAAAAAAAAAAAAAAACAGCATTAAGGAACAAGTGGATGGAGTTTATTTTTACAGAGCATCAATGGAGTTGTGCAAGTGTTTTTGTTTGTTCCCTGCATTTCGGAGATGCTTGTTTTACAAACAAGGCCCAGTTTGACGCCTGATTTGCATATCTTTTATTTCTTAAGGATAATGCAGTCCCAACGAAAAAGGGTCATGATCGTGTGTTGGAACTGCAGGCGCAGGCGGTGAGTAAAACTGCTTCAAATATCTCTGTGTTGTTAACTTAGCAATCGGCGCGTAAGCACATAAAGTAAACAACATGCGATGTTGTCATCAAACTGCACTTTCCACATGTACAGGTTAAAAAAAAAAAAAAAAAAAAAAAAGACGACATAAAGTGGAACTTAGTCATTTTCCAAAACCGCTAAGCAAATATATACAGTTTCAATACATACCACATAGAGATGTCGTTGCTGATGCTGCTCTTGTTAAATTTCAGCCTCTGGATCTGATTCTGGATCATAAATATACGCTGAATCTGACTGTTAGCCATGGTTTGCTTTGGATGATGTTTTTTTCCTCATTTCACCCACCCCCCCCCTTTAAGATAATCAGCTTGTTAGAAGTGAGCTGCGTGCATGAAATGTGTTCCGATTGTCATGGTCTCTACACAGTGTTCATTGCTTCTTACTCTCTGAGTAGGGGAAATCTTTTGAAGTTTACCTCACTTCAGAACATTCATTCATGGATTTGCACTGCGCAGCGTCTTCATGGAAGAAAAAAAATGTGACATCATAGTCTGTATAGTGGTGGACAGTAAAGGTGTAGCTTTACTTCGTTACTGTACTTAAGTACATTTTTCAAGTATCTGTATTTTACTGGAGTAGTTTTATTTTGAGTAACTTTTACTTTTACTTCACTACATTCCAAAGCATAAAATTGTACTTTTAACTTCACTACATTTCATAAAACATATCGTTACTCCCTATAATATATCACGTGCTCCGAGACGCAGAAGGGGTGTCTGATTCATCATGAACGAGTCTTTTCAAAATATACTTTTAAATCGGATCGCAAATCGCACCAAACGATTCGGTTACGAATTAGAATTATGCGATTGCAGCCTACTGTTTATGGATTGTAGCTGTTCTGGAGTCGACCACTCACTGATTCAAATGAACTGTTTAGTGCGAGTCTCCAGAAGTAAGAATTGGGAGATCTTATGAGCACGCGTGGGAGATCTTATGTTGCTAAAAGTAAGTTATTAATGTTGAAATTTTGGATTAGGGTTAGGGTTAGGTTAGTGATTTACTTAATATATATATATATATATATATATATATATATATATATATATATATATATATATATATATATATATGTATCTATATATATATATAGAATACATCTGGCATCTGGGTAGAAAAGAAAGGATGAGATGTTCAGAACATGGTAACTACAGTAATTATCAATGTGGGAAGAGATGCACCCCGTTTGGCCAGGGTTGTTTTTAAACCACAGAAAAGGTTTGAGAAGGAAAAAATAATTATGAAAATAGAATTATATTTTCCTTAAAATGTTCTTCCTAACTTCAGGCCTTATTATCAGGTCATATATAACTGTGATGTTCTGTAAAACCACAAACTTTAAAATACTTTGTTCTTACTGGTGAAAATCAGATGGTCATCTCTGTTTTCTCTCAGGTACATCACAGTGTAAGCATCACAGTTAACATCACTCTCATCAGCGTAGTCCATATCAACAACAAAAATATATCTTGACTCCATATAGTGGTTATTTTGGAAAAAAATCCCAGGTATTTTGAGCAGTAGGATTATAAAAAAATATGTGCTAATATAAAATTAAATGAAGTAGCCTATATAAAATTGCAAACATCTATCTTTCAGTACTTTTTTACTTAAGTACATAAATTCCTAACTTCAGGCCTTATTATCAGGTCATATATAACTGTGATGTTCTGTAAAACCACAAACTTTAAAATACTTTGTTCTTACTGGTGAAAATCAGATGGTCATCTCTGTTTTCTCTCAGGTACATCACAGTGTAAGCATCACAGTTAACATCACTCTCATCAGCGTAGTCCATATCAACAACAAAAATATATCTTGACTCCATATAGTGGTTATTTTGGAAAAAAATCCCAGGTATTTTGAGCAGTAGGATTATAAAAAAATATGTGCTAATATAAAATTAAATGAAGTAGCCTATATAAAATTGCAAACATCTATCTTTCAGTACTTTTTTAAGTACATAAAAAATCAAGTACTTTTGTACTTTCTCTTGAGTAAAATTGAAAAAGGAGTACTTTTACTCTTACTGGAGCAATACTTTATTATATTTATCTGTACTTTTACTCAAGTACTTGATTTGTGTACTTCGTCCACCACTGCCGCTATAAATAAATATAATTTTAATTCAGATCTCGCACACTTCAATGCACTTTGTATGGAACATATAATTTCACTTAGAACTGGAATCAAGTCAAGTCAAGTCACCTTTATTTATATAGTGATTTAAACAAAATACATTGTGTCAAAGCAACTGAACAACATTCATTAGGAAAACAGTGTGTCAATAATGTAAAATGACAGTTAAAGGCAGTTCATCGTTGAATTCAGTGATGTCATCTCTGTTCAGTTTAAATAGTGTCTGTGCATTTATTTGCAATCAAGTCAATGATATCGCTGTAGATGAAGTGACCCCAACTAAGCAAGCAAGAGGCGACAGCGGCAAGAAACCGAAACTCCATCGGTGACAGAATGGAGAAAAAAACCTTGGGAGAAACCAGGCTCATTTGGTGGGCCAGTTCTCCTCTGACCAGACGAAACCAGTAGTTCAATTCCAGGCTGCAGCAAAGTCAGATTGTGCAGAAGAATCATCTGTTTTCTGTGGTCTTGTCCTGGTGGTCATCTGAGATAAGGTCTTTACAGGGGATCTGTATCTGGGGCTCTAGTTGTCCTGGTCTCCGCTGTCTTTCAGGGATGTAAAGGTCCTTTCTAGGTGCTGATCCATCTGGTCTGGATACGTACTGGATCCGGGTGACTGCAGTGTCCCTCTGATCCGGATACAGACTGGATTTGGTGGCTACGGTGACCTCGGAATAAGAGAGAACAGACTAATATTAGCGTAGATGCCATTCTTCAAATGATGTAGCAAGTACATCGAGTGGTATAAGAAGTGTTGCCGGTTCCGGTTTACCTGATTAATTCAGCCTAAAAATCCTTTAATGGATTTGGATATTAAAAGCATATTAGTATGTTATGTGTAAGCCAGGTTAAAGAGATGGGTCTTTAATCTAGATTTAAAATGCAAGAGTGTGTCTGCCTCCTGAACAATGTTAGGTAGGTTATTCCAGAGTTTAGGCGCCAAATAGGAAAAGGATCTGCCGCCTGCAGTTGATTTTGATATTCTAGGTATTATCAAATTAACTGAGTTTTTTTTAGAACGTAGCGGACGTAGAGGATTATAATGTAAAAGGAACTCATTCAAATACTGAGGTGCTAAACCATTCAGGGCTTTATAAGTAATAAGCAATATTTTAAAATCTATACAATGTTTGATAGGGAGCCAGTGCAGTGTTGACAGGACCGGGCTAATATGGTCATACTTCCTGGTTCTAGTAATAACTCTTGCTGCTGCATTTTGGACTTTACTAAGCATGCAGAACAACCAGTTTTACAAATGCTAGAAACGTGGCTTTCTAAGGAAAGATTGTGATCAAACAGCACACCTAGGTTCCTAACAGATGACGAAGAATTGACAGAGCAGCCATCAAGTCTTAGACAGTGTTCTGGGTTATTACATGCAGAGTTTTTAAGTCCTATAATTAACACCTGTTTTTTTTTTTTTGAATTTAGCAGTAAGAAATGACTCGTCATCCCGTTTTTTATATCGACTATGCATTCCATTCGTTTTTCAAATTGCTGCAAAGAAATATAGAGCCGAGTATCATCAGCATAACAGTGAAAGCTAACAGCATGTTTCCTGATGATATCTCCCAAGGGTAACATATAAAGCTTGAAGAGTAGCGGCCCTACTTCTGAGGCTATGTCATCCTTTGTGTTTGTGAAATGCAATGAAATGTATGCTGAATTTGTCTCGTTTCCGTAGTGCATTGGTATGCAATCATTGTGTCTATACTGTGTTGCTTTCAGTGCCAGGAGATCGAGTCCGAGGTCTGATCATATTCCTTTCACTCCTTTTAGTTTTTTTTGTATTAATCTGTTTTTTAAATGGTAGGATAAACCACCCTTTCTACAAATAACACAAATAACAGGAAATGCTTTATTTTTGTTATAGTGATTCATTAAGGGGGGGGGGGGTGCTAAACATGGACAAAGTTTCAAAAATTAAGTTGTACGTTTGAAGGAGTATTTCTGTTCCAAAAGTACTCCTTCCGGTTTGTCACAAGTTTCGGAAAGTTTTTTTTCGAGTATGGCTCTGTGTGACATTAGATGGAGCAGAATTTCCTTATATGGGTCCTAAGGGCACTTCTGCCGGAAGAGCGCACGCTCCCGTATAGCAGAGCACTGAGAGCACAACAGACATTCACTGATCAGAGCGAGAGCGTCGTGAAATGTCACAAAAGATGTGTGTTTTTGGTTTCCAGGGCAAGACAACCCTGCACAGATTACCAAAAAAAAAAAAACGGCATTAAGGGACCAGTGGATGGAGTTTCAGCTCAGTTTTTTTACAGAGCATCAACGGAGTTGTGCAAGTGTTTGTGTTTGTTCCCTGCATTTCGAAGATGCTTGTTTTACAAACAAGGCCCAGTTTGATGCCGGATTTGCACATAGTTTATTTCTTAAGGATAATGCAGTCCCAACGAAAAAGGGTCACGATCGTGTGTTGGAACCGCATGCGGTGAGTAAAACTGCTTCAAATATCTCTGTGTTGTTAACTTAGCTATCGGCGCATAAGCACATCAAGTAAACAACATGCGATGTTGTCATCAAACTGCACTTTCCACATGTACAGCTTAAAAAAAAAAGAAAAGACGACAAAGTGGAACTTAGTCATTTTCCAAAACCGTTAAGCAAATATATACAGTTTCAGTACATACCACATAGAGACGTCGTTGCTGATGCTACTCTTGTTTAATTTCAGCCTCTGGATCTGATTCTGGATCATAAATATAGGGCTGAATCTGACTGTTAGCCATGGTTTGTTTTGGATGTGTTTTTCCTCACGGTAATGTCACAGCTTCCAAACGCTCTCAACGCAAAAGCCTACTGGCGCTTGTGATTCTTTAGCTCCGCCCACACGTCACGCATCCAGCCGGTCGTGTTTTTCCGGGAAAAATCGGTACAGACTGTCTTTCTCTTATGAATATAATAAAACTAAAGACTTTTTGGAGTTATGAAGGATGGAGTACTACTCTATAGGTACTCAAGATTAACAGGATATTGAGTGAAAACGAGCATTTCACCCCCGCTTTAACCAGTGAACTGGTGAATTGTAGGCCTATTAGCTGATCTGAGCAGTGGCTGTACATCGGTTTTTATTGTTAATTAAATATGATTTCCCATATGAATGTGCATGTTTTGCTTCTTTACATAAGCTACACTTGCTGTATGCTTTGAGCACTATTTTCTGAAGAATAAAATGAAAGGTAAAAAAAATGAAAAATGCTGGCTGCTGCCGCTCCTTCAACTAAATGGACCTCCGCACACCCCCTCGCTGAAGAAGGAGAAGAAGGAAGCACACAGCGGCGATCCCCTTGGTCATTCCATTCAACACATTATGGCAGGGCTCCAAACAAAAAAGGCAAGCAAGTAGTAACCATTGAGAAAAACAATTAGGCACAAAATTATTTTCTTAGGTGTCAGAATAAACATGTGTTGGTTATTTTATATATATACATATATATTACATTTTAACATTTAAATCACACTGTCATGTGTTTATAGTATATCTCATCTTTTCTTGACTTTATCAGCTTTTTAATCCATCTTGTAGATGAACTGAAAAAAAAAAGTTGAGAAGGAGATGGTTCTAGATCATTTGACTTTCTATCTATGTATCTATCTTCCTACAAACCCGACTCCAAAAAAGTTGGGACACTGTACAAATTATGAGTATATACGAAACGGATTAATTTACAAATCTCATAAACTTATATTTTATTCACAATAGATGACATATCAAATGTTGAAAGTGAGAAACATTCCAAAAAAGTTGGGACAGGTAAGAGGCCGGAAAAGTTGAATGTACATATAAGGAACAGCTGGAGCACCATTTTGCAACTTATTAGATCAATCGGCAACATGAC
The DNA here is from genome assembly GCF_003368295.1 of Carassius auratus. Lineage (NCBI taxonomy): Eukaryota > Metazoa > Chordata > Actinopteri > Cypriniformes > Cyprinidae > Carassius > Carassius auratus. Next base: position 15,004,682 of record NC_039260.1, on the reverse strand, counting down.
TAGGTATAAAAAGAGCCTCTCAGAGTGGCAGTGTCTCTCAGAAGTCAAGCTGGGGAGAGGATCACCAATTCCCCCAATGCTGCAGCAAAAAATAGTGGCGCAATATCAGAAAGGAGTTTTTTGTCAGAGAAAAATTGCAAAGAGTTTGAAGTTATCATCATCTACAGTGCATAATATCATCCAAAGATTCAGAGAATCTGGAACAATCTCTGTGCATAAGGGTCAAGGCCGGAAAATCATACTGGATACCTGTGATCTTCGGGCCCTTCGATGGTACTGAATCACATACATAAATGCTACTGTAATGGAAATCACAACATTGGCTCAGGAATACTTCCAGAAAACATAATCCACCATGCCATTCGCCATTGCCGGCTAAAACTCTATAGTCTGTGTAAAAAAAAGCCATATCTAAACATGATTCAGAATTGCAGGCGTTTTCTCTGGCCCAAGGCTAATTTAAAATGGACTGTGGCAAAGTTGAAAACTGTTCTTTGGTCAGACGAATCAAAATTTGAAGTTCTTTTTGGAAAACTGGGACACCATGTCATCCGGACTAAAGATGACAAGGACAACAAGTTGTTATCAGCGCTCAGTTCAGAAGCCTGCATCTCTGATGGTATGGGGTTGCATGGGTGCATGTGGCATGGGCAGCTTACACATATGGAAAGGCACCATCAATGCTGAAAGGTATATCCAAGTTCTAGAACAACATATGTTCCCAACCAGATGTCATGTCTTTCAGGGAAGACCTTGCATTTTCCAACATGACAATTCCAGACCACATAAAGCATCAATTACATCATGGCTGTGTAAAAGAAGAATCTGGGTACTGAAATGGCCAGTCGAGATCTTTCACCCATAGAAAACATTTTGCGCATCATAAAGAAGAAGATACGACCAGGGTATGATTTGTGAAAAAAAAGAGGGGGGGGGGGGGGTGTTTTGAAAAATTTTAATTAATAAAAAGAAATCATGAGATCATGAACTTCATCACTGCATTTGCAGGAATTATAAAATCTTTTTTTCTTATTAACTCATGAAGCAACCTAATGCAATATTTTTACTCTAATAGCTTATCTTTCCCCACACATATGAACTGTGATCATGCACAGTGAAAAAAAATGCAAGAATTAAATCAGTGAAATGATAGAAAAGACAGATGCATTATATGTGTTAGTCAATTCGTCTCATTTGCGCGAACTAGACATGCATGCAGTGTGCTAAACGCCTCATTCGCGCTGCATGACCTCTACATCACCTTTACATTGAAATCACTCGTGGCAGACACTCAAGAGTGAGTGAGTAATCAAAAAACATTTGCTTTAGCCTCAACTGAGTGAAACACCATATGTGCAACTTCGGCCATTCTCAGTGGTGTGACTGGGACACTAACTCTGCTTGTCATCATAGGAACAGATAATCAGATTGTGATGTTTATTCCCTCTTCAGTAATATGCTGAATATGCTGCCTTCCTTTGTTTCGACCATGGTTTGGACAACTTCTTTCAGTGGAGAGTAACTAAACCCTGCCTGAAAAGTCGCTAAATGTTGTTCGATGACGGCATGTGCTAATTAGCATATTTATGACGTAAGTGCGTCATATTGTATTGCCTCCCTATGCTCACATACTGCATTTTAATTCAGCCAATTTCTCAATAAAACAGTTATTTATTTATATATATATATATATATATATATATATATATATATATATATATATATATATATATATATATATATATATATATATATATATATATTTGTTTTTTTAATGTTTCTGTTGTCAGACAATGGAATAAATTTTATAATGACTGAAACGCGGTCCATTAAGACTACATAACCAGCTCTCAAACATTAATCTGCACTAAAATCCTATTCATGACATTGTCTAATTAAATCAAATACACATACGATAAAGTCTTTGGTTGTGTTGTGACTGATGTCGGCTATACTTGCTTGTAAAATAGAGTTAGAAGCAACAAAATATCTTTTTTTTACTGAAAGGGCTGCTCCTCTCTGCGCTCGCTGAACACAGCAGATGTAGAGAGAGAGGCTTGCGCTGGAAAAGAGAGACCTCGCGCTTGTACGGCAGCACCAGAGGGTCTCAGAGACTAAATAATGATTGTCCAAACAGTCGCTAGATTTTTCGCTAGTCGCTTTTTTGGAAAAAAAAATGTAGCGACAAAGTCACCAAGTTGGCAACTCCACTGGCCAGCCGACCCATCTTCAACCGTCTCACAAGTGTTGATAGACTCATGACTCGTGGGGTGTAATCAATCAGATAGCGCCGTGGGCAAGTCTGCAGAGTGGTGAATAAAGAGAGGCTGCGTGGCAGCTATATCAGAGCCAGCCAAAGTAGCGCATTTTAAAATAAAATTAGCTTTAATCAAACCACGTCTCGCCACTAGTGTAGTGGCATTGATCACTTTTTATCCCCACCAGGATATATTGACTAGGAAGGGGGAAATTCCACGCATACCCCCCGGCAAATCGCACCCTGGATGTTGTCAATATAACTGTACTCTGGAGGGATGTTCTGATGTAAACTATGGCAAAATTTTGGATGACAGTTACTGTATTGAACAGTATGCCATATGCTTATGTATGCCATATATCCATTTCAAAAGTACAAATTTACACATTACTCTATGTGGGATATTGATTGAAAGAGACTGGATAGAATTCCCAGTTACACTTTTACTAGTGGCCTGACTCCCCAAAAAACAATAAAATAAAAATAACTTTACAGTGCCATTGTGATATAGAAAAGGAAAAAGAAATATGCACAAAGATGGAAATAAGTCGATTTTCAGAATTTGTAACTCTTTGTGTTGTCCTCTGTCTATACAGTATAAGCTTTCCAACTGAAGATTCTTGAGATCAACCTTTGAGTTATTTCAGAGAAATGGTTTATCATTGGTTTATCACCTACATTCTCTTCATTAGTAAAGATTACCTTTCATGCCAAATTGACAAAAAGTCTAATAATAATTTGTAAAAATAAAAATAAAAAGTGTGCTTGGCAGTTTATGACAACTAGATTAAACATTTTGCATTTAATGATTTATACGATAAACTCAAGACTAGATGTTTTGAGTGGTAAGACTATTGCACAGAAAACTGTATACCGTATTTTCCAGACTATAAGTCACACTTTTTTTCATAGTTTGGCTGGTCCTGCGACTTATAGTCAGGTGCGACTTATTTATCAAAATTAATTTGACATGAACCAAGAGAAATGAACCAAGAGAAAACATTACCGTCTACAGCCACGAGAGGGCGCTCTATGCTGCTCAGTGCTACTGAAGCCTACCCCTGGGCAGCATAGTGTGCCCTCTCGCGGCTGTAGACAGTAATGTTTTCTCTTGGTGCTTGGTTCTAAATAAATGTGACTTATAGTCCAGTGCGACTTATATATGTTTTTTTCCTCGTCATGACATATTTTTGGACTGATGCGACTTATACTCAGGTGCGACTTATAGTCCGAAAAATACGGTAATACATTTTTGAGTGACATGACATTAGCAACTGATAATGTAGGAAACCACAGATAAATGTGCGTAATCAATTGCATGAATGTACAAAAGCAATCACAACTTGTTCAAAAGAATGAGAAACTGGTTTTATGATGTGTATAAGTGACTAGATGATGTGGAGGTTGTACAAGTAGTTTTGAGAAATTAATTTCTGATTTGGGAAATGCACCAAAGTGACTGAGAAAAACTGTATACTCTTACGAGTGGTCTGACCCAAATAATACAGTTTTTCTCAGTTGCTTTGGTACATTTCTCTAATCGTCCTTGAGATTTGCAAAACAGTAAGTGCATTTCTCAAAACAACTCGTACAAATAGCAAAACACAATGTATTACCTGCAAAAGCCAGTCTCTTGCTCAAAATCCTTAGTTCGTCTCTCAAAAATAAATATCTGTGTCAATGAACATGTCAGTGCCAGAATGACAAGTCCTTGTGTCCTAGTTGATGGATAAGACAGTCAAATTGCTTAGTCATGTTGTCAGTATAACAGTGTACTCTGGAGGGATATTCTGATGTAAACTATGGCAACATGTTAGATGACAGTTACTGTATTGAACAGTATGCCAAATGCTTATGTATGCCATATATCCATTTCAAAAGTACATATTTACACATTACTGTATGTGGGTTATTGATTGAAAGAGACTAGATAGAATTCCCTGTTACACCTTTGTTTGACCCAAAAATTAACAAAACCTTTACAATGCCATTTTGATATAGAAAAGGAAAAAGAAAATGAGCACAAAGAAGAAAATAAGTCAATTTTCAGAATTTGTAACTCTTGTGTTGCCCTCTGTCTGTACAGTATAAGCTTTCCAACTGAAGATTCATGAGATGAAACTTTGAGCTATTTCAGAGAAAATGGTTTATCACTGGCTGATCTACATTCTCTTTATTAAGTCAAAGTTCACTTGCACAATTCATGCCAAATTGACAAAAAATTTAATAATAATGTAAAAAAAAAAAAAAAAAAAGTGCTTGGTTGTTTATGACAACTAGATTAACCATTTTGCATTTAATGACTTATACGATAAACTAAAGACTAGATCTTTTGAGGGGTAAGAATGCTACACAGAAAACTATATTACATTTTGAGCAACATGACATTAGCAAATGATAATGTAGGAAACCGCAGATAAATGTGCATAATCAATTGCATGCATGTACCAAAGCAATCACAACTTGTTCAAAAGAATGAGAAACGAGGTATATGATATGTATAAATGACTAGACGATGTGGAGGTTGTACAGGTAGTTTTGAGAATTTCATTTCTGATTTGAGAAATGCACCAAAGTGACTGAGAAGAACTGTAATCATGTTTTACAAAAATGCTAGTCACATGCTAATCATGCTAGAAACATGCTAGTGACATGCTAGTCACATGCTAATCATGCTAGAAACATGCTAGTCACATGCTTATCATGCAAGTCACTTGCTAGTAACATGCTAATCATGCTAGAAACATGTTAAAACATGCTAGTAACTTGCTTATCATGATAATGACATGCTAGTAACTTGCTAATCATGCTAATTCAAATTGAAGCTTTTTATTTCTTACAGTTTATAGGGGATGGGGGCGTGACGTCACTGATCTAGCGCCGCGGTGGCTGATGGGAAAAATCGCCATTTTGTGAGGCCACTTGTTGTTACGCGCCAATGAAGTCGTAGCTATGGGAAGAACATGTTGTGTCGTTGGATGTAAGGTCCGTTCACACGATCGAAGGGGCAAAAAATTAGACAACGGACTTTCTTTTTATTGTTTTCCGGCCTGGAAACAGAATGAAGGGAGTTGTGTGTCCGATGTAACCAAGCGGAGACGGATGGCCTGGATATCCGCCATAAGACGCACGGACATACACTTCGCAGACATCCCACGATCACTGAAAGTGTATTCCAGGCATTTTCATTCGGGTAAGTGTATAAACTTCACTTAGCAAATGATTATGTGTTCTTATTTTGTTCTGTTCCCGAGTGGAGTAGTCTTAGGTTCCTTTGCATTTTGTAACTTAGCACTATTCACTCGACACTGTGGCACAGTGAGCAAGCTAAGTTAGGCTAGTTCAAATAAAGTGCGCTAAATGAATGTGACCTAAAAAAGCACCCAGAATGTCTGAGGGGTAATCCAGCGGAATCTAGAGACCAATTTTTGATCACTATGACTGAAGCACGATAAATTCTCTTAACATTTGTATGTGTGCCACCTGTTAGTATTGTTTGCCACATGAGTTAAGTTGGAACTGAAGTATATAGCATTCCCACTGTTGTTTGCAATATTTTGTTTCAATTCGGATAATTTTGTCTCCCCAAAGGTAAACCAGCATATGAGATGGATGAGTCTCATCCAGACTGGGCTCCAGCCCTGCACCTGGGTCACTTTGAAGTCACAGTCACAGTCACAGCCACAGTGTCAGATCGGCATGCCCGCAGACAGCATAGACATCATTTGAGAGAATCTGAGGGAGGAGGCCACAATGATCAAAACATCATGAACGAAGATGAGAGAGAAGATTCAGAAGAAGAGGGATATAGGGATCAAGCAGAGGCAGCTGTGGAAGAGGAAGAATACAGGGAAACGACAGAAACAGACCAACTAGCGGCTAAGAGACTAAGAGTAGAATGCCAGTTCTGTGAGCAAAGCAGTGCAGAAGTAACGCGCCTTTTGCAAGAAAATAGGGAGCTTCAGTCTGAGTTAAACAAATTGAAGATGGAGGAAAAGTTTTTCAAAGATAATACAGAGAAGGTACGATATTATACGGGACTTCCATGTTTTGCAATTTTGTTTTCAATGTTTACTACTGTTAAGCCCTTCCTGCCAGTTGCAAAGAAGCTGTCACAGTTTCAAATGGTTTTACTGACACTCATTCGTCTAAGGCTTGATCTTCCAATCCAGCATCTTTCACACATTTTTAATGTGTCACGTAGAACTCTTTCTGCTACCTTTGCAGACACCATAGATGTGCTGGATGCACGCCTCGCTCCCTTGTTGTACTGGCCTGAGCGGCACTGTTTACAAGCCACAATGCCACCTCAATTTCTGCAAGCTTTTGGAAAGCGTTTTGCGATTATTGTTGACTGTTTTGAAATACGTACAGAGAGGCCGTCAAATTTAATGGCGCGTGCACAATCATTTTCCCACTACAAAGGTACACACACAATGAAATACTTGATAGGAATTACACCCCAAGGCCTAATTTCATTTATTTCTAAGGGATGGGGGGACGAGCATCTGACAAGCACATAACCGAGAATTGTGGGCTTCTTAACAAACTGTTGCCTGGTGATTTAGTGTTAGCAGACAGAGGCTTTAATATTAAAGACAGTGTGGTAATGATGTGCGCGGAAGTTAAAATTCCTGCATTCACTAAACGCAGATGTCAACTTGATGCTAAGGATGTGGAAGACACACGTGCTATAGCACACCTTAGGATACATGTAGAAAGGGTAATAGGTAGCTTGCGCAATAAGTACACACTGTTACATAACACCATACCAATTAGTTTGTTGCTTCCCTGTAAGGATGAAGAATTTACCCTTCTTGATAAAATAGTTAATGTTTGTTGTATTCTAGTTAACATGTGTCCAAGTGTTGTTGTAAGGCCAGATGAAACAGAAAAGTGTGCATGTTATATGGTAAAAAGACCCCTGGAGAAATTTGGTGTGTGTGAATGTGTGGTACCCTCCTGATATTGAACATGTTTGTATTTGGGGTGTGTGTACCTTCTTTAGAATGAACATGGTATGCTATTTGTACATTAAATACTTCAGATGAAAATGGATGACAATTTGAACATTAAACATTTTTTAATACAAAAAAAAGATCCTGCAAATGTTTTTGTTTCTTGTGCTTCTTGTGTTGAACTACTTTGAAACACTGAATTTCAAGTAACAAGTTTCAAGTAACAGGCTAATACTCTGAGTCAAGTAAAACATTTAAAAAAAAAACAACTCTTAACTGAGTAGGCCTAAGTGCAATTCTTTCATGAACAACAGCCACTTCTTTACTACTGCTCTTTTTCACTTGGGACATGAGGCTGCATGTCCTTTGAGTGGTATTTTGCAACAAGTTCTGGGAGGCACACTTTCTTGAAGAATTCTTGTGCTTTCTGTAGACGAGGTTCCCAGAACTCCTGGTCTGGAAAGACACGCACCACTGTGAAATCGTTTTCGGTCCAAACAACAAGATCACAGTGATTTGATTGGGTGACAAAAATTTGTGTCTGGATCTGTGTGTAGAAGCGATGGTGTCTTTTCAACTGAAGGTTGTCTGATGACAACTGGAGACAAAAGTCTTTGTCCTTCATGTCCAATGCCTGCTGGATGTTGCAGGACCGATACTTGAAAGGACACTTCACCTCCAGGCAGCCCTTCCCACAGCATTCACACATAGTTAGGCCATCCGGTGACGCTCCGATTTCAGGGAAGCTACTGTTAATTATAAAGCCACACAGTTCAATTTTGAAATTTGTGTGAGATGCAGCTCTGGATTCAGTGTAGGCCTTTCTAGCATCCCCCTCATGACTGATACCCCATCTGGTTTGGACAGTTGATACTGTGTGCTGTATGTGTGGGTAACACACCTGCGTAAATACTGTGTGGGATGGCCTCTCCAGAGAGGTGGCATATACTGCATGTATTTTTGATGCTGTAATTCTTCCGCTTCTGTAATCATACCATGCAGATGACAGATGTTGTTGCCTGGTGTACTCTTCTACAGCTACTGCCTGCTCGTCAGTCACACTTACAGCATTTATGTGCTTCTCACAGGCCAGCAGGACAGCAGACAGGTCACTTGCATCTATGCTTTCATCATACAGGGATTTTGCCAGGCATGGAGGTAAAGAAGAGGATGGTGCAGCAGCTGTGTGTTGTGTGTATTGGGCATAGTACTTCTCCATCCCTGACAAACCAACAGCCTTGCTATGGTGCAGTAATGTATCAAGAAGCGGTGATAAATCTTCAAGATTACCTGGAGGAGTTTTCAGTTTCTGTGCCCGACTCCTTATGGCTGGTGCTGTGGACTGCATATTTATTCTCTGGTCTAATGTCTTTGTAACCCTTTTTACGATATAGTAACAGGGTAACGGGTAATTAGTTATCCTTAACAGTATTTGGACCAGTAACAGAAGATGCTAAATCTTTAAGAGTCAGTGGTTTGACATCAATAAAGACAGGAAACAGTAATTTGTGTTATTGTGATCACTCTTTGTTTAACAAAAGGAACAATAACAAACAGTGTAACAATTTAGTTCAGAGAATGTACATAAAGAAATAAGAAAATAATAAAGCCGGCATAAGTTTCCCTTAAAACAAAAGAAATAAAACCCAGTTCCAAAAATAGTCTTATTGCTCATTGGGGCCCTTTTTTCTTTGGTTGAATCAGTGTCGTGACAGTATCAGTATGCCAGTGCTCGTGGATCCTACCACACAATCCGTGAAGAGGGGAAAGTGAGACTGCGCATAGACTTATGCTCGTGGGTCCGTGGCTCGCCACCCAACGTAAGCTGGGAATCCAACATCCAATCCCAATTCAACCGGAAGGCTTCAACTCCAGGTCGAGCGTTACTTCCGATCCATGTGCGTCACTGGAATGAATCTGGCAAAAAAACCTGACCTTTGAGTCAATGAGTGGGTCTCTCTAAATTGGCTGTCTGATCAGCGGCAGCCGTCTGCCGATCGCGCTCTCTATAAAGTGTAAACATGACAACATAGCCGTCATCATATGTTTAACATCCTCATTAATTAATGAAATCCCGTTGGAGGGGATATTTATGTTTCTTACCCTATGGATGGTAATTAAATTGGAATTCAGATAGGCAACGAACAGCCATGCAGTCTTTCAGTCAGGAAGTAGCTAACAGGAAGTCAAGGCGAGCTCGATTGCCTGAAACTTTGGAGTTCAGTGACTGGTCAGGTCCTCACAAAAAGGAGCATGGGAATTGTAGTGTGAACAGTTTTTTCAAGGGGTAAATCGCTCTTTTTCTATCTTCTTATGCATTTGATCACTTATTGTAGATGATGTTTTTTTCTTTTTTTTTTCTCTAATACATAGAAAATGTACTTTGATTAATAAGCTTAAAACATTTATCTCAAGACTCAGTTAACTTTAAGAAAGGGATTATTATGCCAAGACTTCGTTTTAAGACCTGGTTACACTCTCCCCTCCTGAACTCATGTACGTCCCTGTACATGGAAGAGCTCAAATGTGCTTTATCTGAGGGGGGTATGGGAGGAAAGGTGCAGAGACTACTTGATCTTCATTCAAAACATAGGATAACACAGTGGTCAACCCATGGAGAAATGATTTAACAACTGTGACCAATGGGTTTCCGAGTACAGGGAAATCCAGTCGCCTTGACGGTTGACGTTCCCTTCCAGATTTCCTGACAGGAGCATCTGTGACTGCCATTCTCTCTGCTTCCTCTCTGGATTCAGTTCCATCCATTTCCGGTTTCTCTCCTTCCACAGACTCCTCAGTTGTTGTTTTGTCTACTTCCTCCTCACGCTCTGACATGTCAGGAGACACCGACTGCTGTTCATTACAGATGTCATTGACAACATCAAGTGTGGTCTCTTTCTCCACAGAATGCACTTCAGGTAAGTGGGTATGAGGCAGGTTACTTTTAATGGGGTCTGTTTCAGGTACTTGGTCGATGGGGGCGATGCTTTCAGTAAGTAAGTTTTCTGTATTACTGCAATGGTTGGTAAGTCTACTGGACCTCAGGGGACTGACTGGGGTATCAGTAGACATATCAAACAGTTCAAGGGAGCAATCTACAGTCTGGGCATTTACTGAGCTCTCGACAGAACAGGGACCTGGAGATACGGTATACTGCCTATGTCGTTCATTAGACAAGGATTCTCTGGGCTGTACTAGGCCTTCATGGACTGTGGGGATGAACACATTTGAGACCTCACTGAACCAATGGACTGGGATGGATTCATCCTCTTCCTCCTCTGAAGGGTCAGCATCCAGAACAGGATTTGCACTAGTTGCTAATCTGCGCTTTGCAGGTTGTTTGGCAGACTTGCTGCTTCCCTCCATAGGTAGGAATCCACATGGGAGGAGTAAGTCCCTGTGCAGAGTTCTTAATGGACCATCACTGACTTCGGGCTTGACAGTATAGACAGGTAGGGTACCTGCCCTGTTCACTACTACGTGGACGGTAGACTCCCACTTGTCTGAGATCTTATGCTTCCCCCGGATGCGGACGTTCCAGACTAGCACTCGGTCTCCAGGCTCCAAGTCTGAGGCGATCACTCGTCTGTCGAACCGTGTTTTGTTCTTGTGTGCAGTCTTTGCAGCATTACTCATGGCTATCTTGTAGCTCTCCTCAAGCTGTGATTTAAGGCTCTGCACATATTCGGAGTGTGACGTGTGTTGCTTGCCATGCAGCGGTAGTCCAAATGCCAGATCAACTGTTAGGCGGGGCTGGCGCCCGAACATCAGCTCATAAGGTGTGAACCCCGTCACATCATTTTTAGTACAGTTGTAGGCATGGACAAGGGGTCTGACAAAATCACGCCAATGGGACTTTTCTTGGTTCTGAAGGGTGCCAAGCATATTGAGTAAGGTGCGATTAAATCTCTCCACAGGGTTACCCCTGGGATTGTAGGGTGTTGTCCTCACCTTTTAAATGCCGGCCACTCGACAGAGTTCCTTTATCATGCGGGATTCAAAATCTGGTCCCTGGTCACTGTGTAGTTTTTCTGGCATTCAATAGTGCACCATAAAGTCCTCCCACAAACACTTTGCCACTGTACGGGCCTTTTGGTTGGAAGTGGGAATGGCCACAGCAAACTTTGTAAAGTGATCAGTGATCACAAGGATGTCTTTAGTTCCACTTCTGTCAGGTTCCAGGGAAAGGAAATCCATACATAGAAGTTCAAGGGGTCTTGTGGTCTTGATATTTATTAGGGGTGCAGCTCTCTCTGGAAGTGCTTTCCTCCGCACACACCTGCCCCAAGTCCTCACCTTTCTCTCCACATCAACAGCCATCCTTGGCCAATAGAACCTGGTCCGAATAAGGTCCAATGTACGGTCAACTCCCATATGACCCATATGGTCATGGAGACTAGTCAAAACTGCGCCAAGAAGCTCAGCTGGGAGGACAAGCTGGTAAGTTGTTTTGGGACCTTCTTGGCGTCGTCTGTATAAGACATTATTCACAAGTTCAAGGCGGCTTAATTTTCTTAAGAAGAAAGGAAGATCAGGAAGTTCATTTCGCAAGGTAGGGGGTGGTGTGTCACCTGTCTCAATTTGGGAAATGGCATGTTTTATACACTGGTCGGCCCTTTGTCTATCCGCCAGCTCAGCTTCAGACAGGTGAGGGATGGCGGGAAGTCCACCAGACTGGTCTGCTTGTTGATAGCATTGGGGCACCGCATCTGCATAGGCGGCAAGGCATTCAACTAAAACAACGTTTCTAGTGTTACTGTCATCAACCTGGGTGCTGTAAATAAGTTGTCTTTCACAGATTGCTTGTATAACTTCCTCATTAACAGCATTGGCATTATCTGGGTCAGAGAGATGGTCTTTGGTGAACTGGAAAATGCATTCCCTCTCTTTCTGTGGCTTTGGGTCATCCTCCAAGACTCCGTGTGGCCTGCGTGACAGACCATCAGCATCACCGTTCTGTTTCCCAGGTCGGTAGAGAAGCTTGAACGAGAATGTGGACAGTGCTGCCAGCCATCTGCAGCTCGTCGCATCCAGTTTAGCTGAGGTCAATATGTAAGTTAGCGGATTACTGTCAGTTACGACAGTGAACTGATTACCATATAGATAATCTGCAAACTTGTCGGTGACTGACCACTTCAACGCTAAGAATTCCAAATTATGTGCCGGATAGCGACTTTCACTCCGTGATAACCCTCTGCTCGCATATCCAATCGCTCTCAACTGGCCCTCCTGTTCTTGGTACAAAACTGCACCAAGTCCAGTGGTGCTGGCGTCAGTGTGCAGTACATAAGGTTTCTGAGGATCTGCAAAACCTAGCACAGGGGCGGTGGTAAGTTTTTCGATTACAGTCTCAAATGCTTGTTGGCAAGCAGGGGTCCATCGTTCCCCAAAGGGCTCTTTTGGGTCTCTGTATTCTGATCTTTTTGTCACTTTAGCTCTCTTTTGGGAAGGTGGGTAGCCAGAGGTTAGCTCATGGAGGGGCTTCACAATATTGGAGTAACCTTTAACAAACCTCCTATAGTACCCAGCGAACCCGAGGAAAGATCTTAATTCTCGCAGGCTCTTAGGGACGGGCAAGTCTTGAGAGCAGCAGTTTTTTTCTGGGTCAGTTTGTACTCCATTTCTAGACACCACATGACCAAGGTATCGGACTGATGTCTGAAAGAAGACACACTTTTCTGGGGAGAGTTTGAGGCCAAATTCTTTGAGACGGGATAGCACCTTCATCAACCTCTCTTCATGTTCTTCAAGGGTCTTGGAGAATATGATCAGGTCATCAAGAAAAACCAATACTTCCTTCAAGTGCATGGCCGCCATGCATTTCTCCATTAGCCTTTGGAACGTACTAGGTGCGTTAGTCACTCCTTGAGGCATCCGATTAAACTCCCAGAAGCCGAGTGGACACACAAAAGCTGTTTTTGGCTTATCTGCCTCTTCAACCTCTATCTGGTAGAAGCCAGATTTTAAATCGAGGACAGAAAACCACTGAGAGCCATTGAGTGCACAGAATGTGTCCTCTAGCTTTGGGAGAGAATACGCATCCTATATGGTCTGGACGTTCAACCGGACTTGGCCATTTTTCTTCCTCACAACCACGATTGGTGATGAAAATGGAGACTCTGAATCTCTGATGACTCCTGCATCAAGGAGCTCCTGGATGTGGTTTCGAACGGCCTCAATATCCTGAGGGTGGATTGGTCGTGCGCGCTGTTTGAAAGGAGTGTCGTCTGAAAGTTTTATATGATGTGTCACTTTGTCTGTTCGGCCAAAATCTGCATCATGTTTTGCAAACACGTCATGCATGTTATTTAGTTTCTCTGTGATGCGTTCTTTCCACACAGGCGGGATAGGGGACTCACCGAAATTAAAGCTCAGAGTGGACTTTTGGGAGGGCTCCGCTTCCGCCGTCTTTTTGGATGGTTCAGCTGACTCTGCATTGTGCTGCTTTAACAAGATGGTCTGGTAGGTAAACATTTGGGCTATTGTGCTCTTTGGGGGAATGACAACATCATGATCAGACTCATTACAAATTATGACTGGTAACTTATAGGGTCGCCGGAGGGGAAGATCAACCAGGCTGGCCTTTACAAGCAAGCCACCCGGCAAGGAGGGTAAGTTTGGGTGTTCAATCAGAACAGATTTCTCATTCTGGAATCCACTAACAGGGGAAACTCCCTCAAGTACGACAGTTTGGCCAGCTGGAACAATTTGAGCACTTTTCCCCAGTAATTTCACAACACCTTGGGGCTCAGGATGGGTTGTTTGGTTGTGTCTAACTTCAAGTACTTTAAGGACTGCTCGATAGCCATGTGGGATAGGCTGATGTTTAACCCCAGATTCGGAACAGATGTTTGTAAAGGACATCAAGGGTGTTGGTGCCTATAAGCACAAGGGGTTCTGTAATGGTGTTAAGATTTGGGACCACTAATGCAAGTGTGTTTACTTCAATTGGTACTCCAACAAACTCTTTCGGGAAAGTTACAGCTAGTTCAATGTACCCCAAGTAGGGGACAGACTGTCCTGCTGCCCCTTCTACCTCTAAGAGGTCATGGAGCGGTTTAATCTCCTGTCCTGAGAGATGTCGTTCATAAAATGACTGTGGAATAGTTGTTACTTGTGATGCTGGTGCATGCTTGTGAGTTGACTATGAGGTTTAAAGCTGAGGGACATTGATTTGTCTCAGCCCCTGTCTGTCCCGCCACAGGAGCCGTTAGTCGTTTAACTGTGAGCTGGGGTTAGCTTGCATTTCCCACTCACTTAATCTCTTCTCCAACTGTTTTCGTTTTTCAGCCACCAAAGCAGGATTGGGAGCTTCAGTACATGTGGAGGAGATATGCCCATCCTCTCCACACTTAAAGCAGTACCAGGGCCGGGGTTTGTTCATCTGCTTTATTCTTATCTGGGTTTGCATGGTTGCATTTGTTTTGTCTGGTGTTCGGCTCTGCGGTTTCTGTGCGGTTCCTTTTCTATCTTTCTTTTTCTCTGCCATGAAAGAGGTCAGCTAGCTCTGCAGGGTAGCAACCTGCTTCACAAGGTCTTCAATGGCACTGGGACAAACCTGTGGTTTCTCCTTTGGGTCTGCGCATGCACATGCACTCTGAGACTGAACTTGGACTTGTTTGGTAGCACCTATATGTTTCCTCATGCGGCTGGCTTTGGCTTGCTGCCTGTCTTCCTCTGTGCGCAACATCAGCAGGAGCTCTGCAAATGAAGGCGGGTGACTTCTCGCCTGTTCAAGCTGCAGAGTAGAGAGCAGAACACTGTCCCAACACCCTATACAGAACTGCTTTAGAAGGTGTCTGTCAACTTCTCCTGGTGCAACCCCACCCCTTTTTACTACAAGGTTTAATGCTACCTGCAGCCGATGAAGGTAAGCGGAAGCAATCTCCTCTGGATTCTGAAACGTGTTTAAGAAACGTGCAAAAAGGTCTTCCCCATCCTCAACCATGCCAAAAGCCGAATCAAGTAGCTGCAGGAAAGCTACAGGGGGTGAATTGGGCCGTAATACTTGGACCACATCAGCTGCAGGTTGAAGCAAGCTCTCTACAATCTTTCTGGTGATCTGAAGGAGAAGTATGTTAGGATCATTTAGCAGCAGTTCAATATGGGAGCGCCAGGTGTCATAATCGGTTTCGTTATTGGGCCTGGGAGTCTTTCCAGAGAAGGAGCGGAGCCTTAATTGGGGCTGAAAGCAAGGGCTGATTGCTTCGCTCCTTACAATGTGTTCAACCACAACCTTTTGAACTTCTGGGGGATTCATGTCATTTGCTGAAAGTGAAGGGGCTGTACCCACACTGTTGGTTGGGATGGTGCCAGGGCGAGGAAGGCCATCATTTCTGTGAGCGGTGTCTGAGGATAAGACAGGGGGGTGCTGTTCATGTTCATGCGTATACTCAACGATCAGGTTTTGGTAAAATTCAGATTCATCCTCATCAACTAAAATGGTTCTTTTGATAGACCCATATTCTTTAAGGAAGTCAATAACCTGTCCATCTTGGTCCCCTGCTTGTGTTAGCCCACTAACAATAACTGCATTTGGGATTTTAACACCACACCTCTGTACAAAGTCCATATTGGACATGTGTTCAATATTGATATTCAAACCAATTGGCTCCTGGCTGGCTCGCCAGAACTGTAACCCTTTTTACGATATGGTAACAGGGTAACAGGTAATTAGTTATCCTTAACAGTATTTGGACCAGTAACAGAAGATGCTAAATCTTTAAGAGCCAGTGGTTTGACATCAATAAAGACAGGAAACAGTAATTTGTGTTATTGTGATCACTCTTTGTTTAACAAAAGGAACAATAACAAACAGTATAACAATTTAGTTCAGAGAATGTACATAAAGAAATAAGAAAATAATAAAGCCGGCTTAAGTTTCCCTTAAAACAAAAGAAATAAAACCCAGTTCCAAAAATAGTCTTATTGCTCGTTGGGGCCCTTTTTTCTTTGGTTGAATCAGTGTTGTGACAGTATCAGTATGCCAGTGCTCGTGGATCCTACCACACAATCCGTGAAGAAGGGAAAGTGAGACTGCGCATAGACTTATGCTCGTGGGTCCGTGGCTCGCCACCCAACGTAAGCTGGGAATCCAACATCCAATCCCAATTCAACTGGAAGGCTTCAACTCCAGGTCGAGCGTGGCTTCCGATCCATGTGCGTCACTGGAATGAATCTGGCAAAAAAAACCTGACCTTTGAGTCAATGAGTGGGTCTCTCTAAATTGGCTGTCTGATCAGCGGCAGCCGTCTGACGATCGCGCTCTCTATAAAGTGTAAACATGACAACATAGCCGTCATCATATGTTTAACATCCTCATTAATTTATGAAATCCCGTTGGAGGGGATATTTATGTTTCTTACCCTATGGATGGTAATTAAATTGGAATTCAGATAGGCAACGAACAGCCATGCAGTCTTTCAGTCAGGAAGTAGCTAACAGGAAGTCAAGGCGGAGCTCGATTGCCTGAAACTTTGTAGTTCAGTGATTGGTCAGCTCCTCACAAAAAGGAGCATGGGAATTGTGGTGCGAACAGTTTTTTCAAGGGGAAAATCGCTCTTTTTCTATCTTCTTATTCATTTGATCACTTATTGTAGATGATGTTTTTTTCTTTTTTTTCTCTAATACATAGAAAATGTACTTTGATTAATTAGCTTAAAACATTTATCTCAAGACTCAGTTAACTTTAAGAAAGGGATTATTATGCCAAGACTTCGTTTTAAGACCTGGTTACATCTTCCTTTGTGCAACTGAGGAGGTATAATTGATCCTATATCCCACTTCTGGGTGAATCTTGCTTAAGTTACTGGGCAAAACCCAGTATGCTGGCACATCAGTGACAGTCTTTGTGCCACGAATTCGAATTGTTGCCTCCAACTTAAACAAGAGAGCACCTACATGAGTACAGGTCTCAGCTATCCCTGCCATGCAGGTACAATGGGCACACTCCACCTTCCCAGCGCTGCTCACAATGACCCAGGGCTTTAGAGGAGGCTCATTCAATCGCTGTGAGTGCATAACCTGTGTACATACAGAACAACAGTAAATGAAAAGAGCAGTGGTCACAAGTATTATATATATTTGGGTCCTGTTGCTAATTTCACATAATTTTTTTTAAAGGTTTTCATTTAATGAAAAAGTAGCCTTATTAAATAAACTATTATTTATAAGCTCTCTTTTTTCCTTCTTGGGCCTGAAATGGAGGAATTTTGGTCAATATTAATAATTAAACAATATTTTGCTAAATGTGCTAAAACCTTGCCTAGTTTAGGCCCGTCATGGATAAATAATGATGACAATAAAACGATCAATACTATTTAGGGCAGATAGGCTAGATAGTATGCACATTGGGAGGCAGGAAAATTGTCCATCTGAATGGGCAGATAAATCACTGGCTCAGTCGATTCTTAAATTATTCATTCAAAACCTTATTCATTCAAGGAACGAGACAGTGTTTTTAAAAAAAGATAATTTAACGAACACATTTTTACATTGTTGTATATAATATATAGGTCATTTGTGATCGCGCACGCAGGCCTGTATATCACGCACATTAAATATTGTGTAAATATGTGTGTTTCACTAATCACAGGTAGGTAAGCAAGATGATACTCACCTTTGTACGGACGACGGTGTTTTCACAACTCAACGATTTGTACGCTTCCAAGTCATGGACCCAGCCATTTGTGAACTGAACGTGGACTTCCATAGATTTAAAATTACGAAATTGAGCCTCGGTATAAGCACTCACACCACATACTAAATATACAAAAATATCTGGAAAAGTCAGAGGAGGTAAATCGTCGGGGTCTCGAGTACATTCTCTTGAAGGCACCTCATATGAATCCAGATTTCCGATCAATGCCATCTTTTCCAGGTACCGTTTTCTTGCGTCCGGTAGAAGTTTGTCTCTATATAGTACATTTCGTTCATTTAATCCACTTTTCAACATTGTTTTGATAAATTTTTGTGTGGCCTCACAAAATGGTGGCGCCCTCCTGTTTACGTCCCAGAATGCACTGCGCTGTGACGTCGGTTGCCAAGCTCTATAAATGTATGAATTTCTGTCATAATGGTTATTTTCCATACACTGAATGTTATAACAAAGGTAATAAAGAGTTATTGTTATTAATTAAGTCTCTTCCCGGCTCAGACTGCAAAGGTTAAAGCTTATGGGTCTTTTACTTGTCACTGTTACTTGAAAACCCCAAAGACTCATGAGACGAACTAATCAATTATCTTTCCGGCTCAAGACTGAATTTACTGAAACAGGTGAACTACTAGACTAATTACTAGGGATGCACCGAATCCAGGATTCGGATTCGGATTCGGCCGAATACTGGGCTTTTTGACAGGGTTCGGTTTCGGCCGAACCTTAGGTTTTTTTTTTTTCACCGAACCGAACCCTAGGCCTGCGCTACGCTGGTCGACGTCACGCAGCCGTTAACTGCTTGAAGGTGTTTACATGAGGAGGAACAAGGCCCGATAGTTCGCTCTAAACTAAACTGTTCAGGAATCTTGAGCTGCTGGGACGATTTATACCGTAGCAATACACAGCCAGCCAGTCACATCGGGTGCTGATGCTGTAGAACCTCCAGAGGTGGCAGCATCAGCTGCAGAACCTCCAGAGTTGTCAGTAGTATCCACCTGTGAACTTCCTGCCTGTCCTGTCATGGCCATTGAGGCCATCAATGAACTCACTGCCTGTCTTGTCACAGCCACGGAGGCCGCCCACGAACTTCCTGTCTGTCCTGTCACAGCTATGGAAGCCATCTATGAACCCCTCGTCCTGTCCTGTCACAGCTATGGAGGCCATCTGTGAAATATCTACCTGCCCTGTCATGGCTACGGAGGCCATTTGGGAACTTTCTACCCGCCTTTTCTCTGTTCTCTGTTTTAGTCCTAACTGACCAGACTTGCTCCCCTGTGCCATCGACTCCACAGTGGTGGTCCTCTGCTCCATCCTTGTGGGCTTCTGTCCCATCTGCTCGGCTATGGTGGTCCTCTGATCTGCCCTCGTGGGCATCTGTCCCGTCTGCTCAGCTGTGATGGTCCTTTGCTCTGCCTGGTAGGCTCCGGTTCCATTTGCTCCACCCTGGTGGGCTTCTGCTCCTCCTACTCCACTCTAGTGGGCTCCTGCCTTGCCAGTCTCAACCTGGCTCTCTGCTTTGCCTGCTCCTCACTGGTGCTCTTCAACTCTGCCCTGGCTTCCAGCTCTATGTCACGATCATCAGCTGGAGTGCCCATGAAGTCCAGTAAATGTCACACCACTCAGGACTATTGAATTTGCGGTCTGAACTCTATTTCCCATGATCCCTTAATAACCACCAGGTGTTCCCCATTACCATTCCCCTGTATATACCGTGTTTGAGTTGGGGGGAAGTCTTGCTTAGCCCATTCTGACATTTCTGAGCATTTTCCTAGTGTTTGTTCCTTCCGTGTCTGATGTTGGATTGTTTATACCGCCTGTGATTCTCTGTCACCTGTCCCGACCTCTGCCTGGTATTGTTACTTATTCTTGATATCCCTTGACACACTTGACGCTGTTATCTGATTTCTGCCTGTCTGACCATTCTCTAAATAATGCAATTGGATCCGAACGTCTCTGACTCCTTGTTACAGAATCTCAGACATGAACATATTTGATTTGCTTATTCCATTCATGTACAAATTCTAAAAATAAATTAAATAGTTACTTTGCTTAATCTTTTAAGTTACTATGTAATTAGATCCGGAAAAACCTATTGAAAAAAAATAGGCTGAATGTCAATGTTTATTTTTATTTTTTATTAGGGTTTCATTCAATTATTATTCTATAACATCTTGTCTATTATCTCATAAAATATCTAGGCAAAATTCACTTGTTTAGTGCAGAAAAATAGTGATTTATTTGCGGCAAGTAGAAAGTTCTCTCATGTTAAGAATGCTGTGTAGTTGCTTTCTCTTAATACCACAAAAAAAGTTAACCTATCAAAAAAAACAAAAAAAACACAGAACATATATAATAAAGGTGTATCAGTGCACATTTCCCGCCAGTCCTGTGTAAACTATGGCACGCAAAGTTTTTTTTAATTTTATTATTTTTTTCATATTGTGAGATTGCAGAGCACAAGAAAACTATGCAGTCTGAAGCAGATGATCTTGCTTATCTCAATCTGCCCAATTTAGGTGATGTCGGTGCCCAAAATGACATTTTAATTGATTATTTCACATCCAGACATGAAGGATAGGATGAAGAAGTTACTAAAGAGAAGCAGTCTGATGACAGTCTGTTATACTGTATGCACAGTTGCGCTGTGCTCACTTTTCTAAATGTAAACTACAAGGTACACTATTCGTGCTATCTAAAAAAAACAAGGGGTGATCAAAAGTTCAGAGACTATGCCCATCATGATAAACTATGGAAAACTTTCCTCTTCAGGTTAGTCTGGTAGTGTAATAATGTAGTATAGTGCTCATGACAGCAATCGTTAAGTAGAAGTAAAACCTGTCTGACTTCAAACACGTTTTTCCTCAAAATTCCATTCCAGAAAACAGTGCTGGTGTTCTGTCGATTTGTCCTACGCTGTCAGATTTTCCTACCTCCCACCAAAAAAGTGGGTAGTTCAATTCCACAACGAAAATTCTACTGTAAAGTTATGGTTAATTAATGTGTACACCTACCACAACCCTAATCATGCCCTTACAGTACTGCAAATACAGTAATTATGTGTTATATTCGCGGTCGAGCTAAAAGGGATACAGTTACAGGAAACCAACAATAAATATTATTTTCTACCAATTAGATTGCGTTTTTATTAAAGTCTACACCTACCCCACCCTAAACCTATCCTTACAGTAATGCAAATACATTAAATATCGTTGTTTAGCATGAGACAAAGGACGCGATATTGATGTGCGCGTGCGCAGTAAACCCGCGTAGGAAAATCTGACGGTAGGATAAAATGTCAGGACACCGGCCCTATCTAATAAGCGATATAAGCGGCTGCATAGGGCCCTTGTGGCCACTTCCAGTCCCTGTCACGAAAGCGAAACTAAAAAGGATGTGCGTGTATGTCACGGGGTGACTTTGTAAGGGCGGAACGAAAAAACGACGGAGATTGCAGAGGGGAAAAGAGGCCTCGTGTTAATAACGGTGAGAGTACCCTAAACCATCGTCCAGCAACAATATCCTTTGGAGTGAACTATCTGTGAGCCTTCTTGTGAGTTTGTGGCATAGTGATTGTGCGGCCCCACTGTGGAGGAGGATTGTGGGTGAACCGGGACCAGTGAGCGAGAGCCAAAATTTGGGGTGTCGTGGCGGTGACGTTTTAAAGGAATATTCGTTGCATCAGTCCTGTACGATTTCCAGGACGAGTCTTGAGTCAGATGGGGTTGTGACCCTAAATTCACCAAGAGTGTGTGGAGTGCAGTGGGTGAGTCTTTGTCCGTTGCTGTGAGTGTATGCACTGGAAAATTGCAGTGTGGTGCTGTATTTGTGTCGTCAACAACCACCTTTCAGGCCTGACGAAACCCTGTAAAAGAAGAGAGTGCTGAGGCGGGCGAAGAAAACATCTCAAATTATATGCCGTCGACGACACCTTACCTTTCTTCTCTACGTGGCAGTGGTGAGAAACAATTTCAAGTAAAAACAGTGTGGATGTAGTGGAAGTACTATCGTTGAGGAGTTGGTTGCTGTAGGAGGAAATCAGCTGTGTGTGTGTGTATATTCTGCTGTGGAGTTCTTTAAAGGTTCGTCTAGACCTGTTGCCCTGTTGGTTGGGAGAAAGAGGAGGAAAGCGTTCGACTCCCCAGTGTAACACGCCCCGGAGGAAACGACTTGCCTGTGTGTGTGATACCAGCGGAGGCCGTGTTCGGCCCGGCGCAGCAGCAGCTGCCTATTCACATTCCTATCAGCAGTTGGTTGAATCCTCAGAAAAGGAACGCCTGACGTCTTTTCCTCAAGTGTCTGTGAGTTACATTCTCTTCCCGTTTCCCTGCAGATTCACCGTAAGCTTTGAAGTACTTACCTTATGCCCCAAGCTAAAGCTAGCATATTGTGTTGTACACCCGCCTGTATGCCCAAGTGAAGCCCCAGTTACTTTGATGTACTTACCTTATGCTCAAAGCTAAAGCCAGCATATTGTGTTGTACACCCGCCTGTATGCCCAAGTGAAGCCCCAGTTACTTTGATGTACTTACCTTATGCCCAAAGCTAAAGCCAGCATATTGTGTTGTACACGCGCCTGTATGCCCAAGTGAAGCCCCAGTTACTTTGATGTACTTGCCTTATGCCCAAAGCTAAAGCCAGCATATTGTGTTGTACACCCGCCTGTATGCCCAAGTGAAGTCCCAGTTACCTTTGATGTACTTACCTTATGCCCAAAGTTAAAGCCAGCATATTGTGTTGTACACTCGCCTATATGCCAAGAAAAGCCCCAGCTGTCTTGTCTATAGACTTACCTGTGTCCTGAGTAAAGAACCAGCGGCCCCTCTGTCCACAGTCTGTGCCCAAGTCCTGTTATGTCTACCTGTATGTTCTTGTGCAGAACTAGTGGGGCCCTTTGAAGCATCTACTCACACGTTGACCCGCCACTCAGGATATAGAAACCGCGGAGCTTCCCCGTATGCTTCCCAGTACGGTGTCAGTCGGATCCCGTCAGCCATTGTACGCTCCACTTTCATCGGGACAACCGGGAGTCCAAATCCGCTGGGCTGACTCGGAGTTGCCGCGAGTAGCAGCAGGTATCCACCGTGCATTCACATTTCAAATACTTACCACTTGTGTTTGTCACGTCCAGGAAAGGAGGGGGCCCTGGACAGTCGCCCTGTAAGCCAGAACAAGGGACACTGGTGAATAAGCTGATTGTTGATATAGCCCAAAGGAAAAAGGAGTGAAGGGCTCACCTGAGATCTCCCGTGACGGAGCTTAAGAGACCCGAGACTGTTATTCCCCAATCTGAGAATTGGATTTTAGCTTCCCTTCCCCCTTCCACAATAACCTTTTTTTTAGTAATTTAATAAAGTGGTTTTAATATTTAATTACTGGTTTTCTTGTGTGTCTGGTCATTGGGGTGTTCTTGGGACCTCCTCGAGGTGGAAACAAGGGAGGGGCGTGACTCACGACACCTGTCGTCCGCTCCGACCTGTGACAGATTTTTGGCGTAGTCGGCAGGGTTCCACCTCGGGTTGAGCGACCAAGGTCCCCCAATGGCCGACCACGAGTTGCCAGAGGCCCTCCCCCGAGTCGTGCCAGTGTTCATGGGGAACCCCTGGATCCAGAAGTATGGCGGAACTGAGTCTGAGGTACAATTAGCCGAATGGAAAGCTCAGATTGAATTCTTGGCCGGGATCCAAGGGTTGAGTGCGGCACAGCAGCTGCAGTTTGTTCTAAATTCTCTAGAGGGGGAAGCACGGCGGGAAGTCCAGGCCGCCCCAGAAGCCGTCCGAGCCACCGCTCAAACCTTCTTCCAGTTCTTGACGGAACAATATGGTGATACCACCCCAGTAGCTGTCCTTAGATCCCAGTTCTTTAACTGTAAACAAGGCCCCCGACAACCTATCAGAGCTTTTGCATTGCGACTACGAGAGCAGTTCACGAGGCTACAAGGACGCCAAGATCATGGTCTCGGGGATGGAGAGACCTTGCTGAGAGACCAATTTCTGCTGGGGTTGAGAGAAGGCCCAGTACGTCAGAGCCTGCGAGTGCAGTTCCGAAGAGACCCGGAGCTTACATTCGAGGACCTGAAGAAGGAGGCGGTGGCCCTGGAGATCGATCAGGCCGAAGTATAAGATCCCTCTGTGTGTGCGGCCATAAGTGGTACTGCAATGGCTGTTCCAGCAGCAGCCGACTGGAAACAGGCCCTGAAAACAGAGCTCCTCAAGGATGTCTGTGAACAAATAACAGAGTTATCTAAAACCCTTTTGGAGGTGCGACTCGGCACTTCGAGGCAAGAGGAAGGGCCGACCCCCCGAGGCCGTGTGTATTCAGAGGGTGGCCAAGACCTAGGAAGGCGGTCTAGCCGACCTGACCGCCCTCGATTTGAGTGGGATGAACAGGGGCGACCGATTTGTAACCGTTGCGGAAAACCTGGCCACTACAGTCGACAGTGTGGTCCCCGAAGAGGCTCGGAGGGGGGTTTTTAGGTCGACCGGCCACAGTGGGTCGTGTGGTCGGGACCCCCTAAGTTGACCCATCCATAGAAGCTGGCTCGAAGGACAAGATGATTGGGCATAGCCCTGTAGTGGAGGTCCAAGTGTGTGGCATCAAGGTGCAATGTCTCGTTGACACTGGATCGCAAGTCACCCTATTTTCTGAGAGTCTGTCACAAGAGCTGTTTGGGAAACAGAATGTGCAAGGCACAGAGGTCCCCTGGCTTACCCTGAAGGGAGCAAATGGGTTAGACATCCCCTATATTGGCTACAGATTAGCGGATTTGGAAATTCACGGAATTGTTGTACCCCAGAAAGGAGTGATCATCGTCCAAGACCACTGCTTGGGAACTCATAGAGCCCTCCTAGGTATGAATGTCCTCTCGGAGTGTTGGGAGGAATTATTTCGGGTTAAGCCCGTTCAGAGAATACCGCCTGCAGAACGACAAGAATGGGAACGTGTTGTGGCTGATTGTCGCCGGATACAGATGACCAGGGTCCGGAGGAACCGGGAAGAGACTGGTCGAGTAGCTTGTCGCTACCCACTGTCCGTACCGGCCCGGAGTGAGGCCATAGTATGGGTAAGGGTCCCCCAACAGGAACACGGGCCAGAAGGCTGGGTACTGGTAGAGCCCCATTTGGATTGTCAAAGTGTGGAAGTGGCCCAAGGACTGGCGGTGATCCGACGAGGACAAGTTCCGGTCAAGGTACGAAACGAGAAGCCCTGTGCCATACATCTACACAAACACCAAAGTTTGGTAAGAGTAACAATGGTGGAGCCCCATCAAGTGCGAGAAGAAAGGGACGTGAGCTTCCGCCAGGTATGCCCTACAGTGGTTGAAGTGGGCCTGACCCAAATAGACTCGCCCTCCAGGAGGGATGGGGAAGAGGTGCCCGGCCATCTATCGGGTGAATCCCTACGAGGAGAGGAATTGGAGCAGACTCAGACACATAAACTACAGGAACTTCTAAGGAAGTGACAGCACGTCTTCTCTGCCCATGATGAGGATTATGGATGTACGAATATAGGGAAACATCGGATCCCCACGGAGGAAGCTGGACCCAGTCGCGAGAGATCGCCCGATACCACCTACTTTATATACTGAGGTTCGGACTCTGCTGCAAGGTATGCTCGACCAGGGGATCGTTCGAGAAAGCAGCAGCCCGTGGGCGGCTCCTATTGTACTGGTGCAGAAGAAGACAGGGGCTTGGAGGTTTTGTGTCGACTACCGGAAACTGAACCAAGTGACTAAGAAGGATGCCTTTCCATTACCCAGAATTGAAGACTCACTCGCCAGCTTGACAAAATCAGCTTGGTATTCCACGTTGGATTTGGCCAGTGGATATTGGCAGGTACAGGTGGACGAGGCAGACCGGGAGAAGACCGCTTTCACGACCCCGTTTGGTCTTTTTGATTGGACCGGATGCCCTAACGCCCCCGCCACGTTCCAGCGGCTCATGCAATGGTGTTTGGCAGGTCAGTTGATGGAGTCCACACTTGTATATCTTGATGATGTGATTGTCTATTCCCCAGACTTTGAATCCCATCTGCGACATCTGGAGCAGGTCTTTCAGGCAATGGAGAGGTATGGGTTGAAGCTCCAACCAGACAAGTGCCACCTGCTGCGGAGAGAGGTCAAGTTTTTGGGCCACTGTGTGAGTGCCGCGGGGGTTTCTGTGGACACGGAAAAGGTATCAGCAGTACGAGGATGGAGTCCCCCAAAGACAGTGAGGCAAGTGAGATCATTCTTGGGTTTTGTACGATACTATCGACGGTTTATTAAAGATTTTTCTAAGATCGCAAAGCCCTTGAATCAGCTGCTGTCCGGGACGGGACGCCCTCGAGGCCGCGGGTCCCCTGCCATTACGTGGAGTCCTGAGTGTGAGGCTGCCTTTCAACAGCTGAAGCAGGAGCTGTTGCAAGCTCCAATTTTAGCCTACGCGGACTTCACTAAACCCTTCGTTCTTTATACAGATGCCAGCAACCTCGGCTTGGGGGCTGTGCTAGCCCAACGGCAGAAGGGAGTGGAACGGGTCATTGCGTATGCTAGTCGGAGTCTTCATCCCGCTGAGAGGAACGATACCAATTATAGTTCCTTTAAACTGGAGTTGTTGGCGTTGAAGTGGGCACTCAGCGAGAAATTCAAAGACTACCTCTGGGGCGCTCAGGTAACAGTGATCACCGATAACAACCCGCTTGTGCACCTACAGACAGCAAAACTGGGGGCTGTGGAGCAGCGGTGGGTAGCCCAGCTAGCGAACTACGATTACCTGCTCCAGTATCGGCCTGGGCGAGAACACACCAACGCCGACGCCCTATCCCGACTCCCGGCGGTGGGGAATTTGAGGAGTCCATCAGAAACGGTATCAGACCAAGAAGAAGAGAGGTACATGGTCGGCGTGGTGGAAGCGCCTGGAGGCAAACGAGAGGCGGTGCCCGTAAGTTGGGGATGGGACCCCCGTCGATGGAGGGAGAGGCAACAGGGAGACAGAGAGGTGAGGACCCTGAGTCAATGGGTGGAACAGGGCCGAAGGCCAACACCGGCGGAAAGGCAAGCCCAAGTTGGGATAGAACGGAAGTTGCTGGGGCAGTGGACGAAGCTCAAGTTGAGAGATGGAGTACTATGCAGAATCATCAGAGATCCGGGGCTAGATTAGGAGATCTGCCAGATTGTGGTAACAGAAAAGCAGGTACGGGCTTTGTTAGCGGCTTACCACGACCAACTGGGGCATCAAGGACAGGAGAAAACGGTGTCCCTTCTGCGCCGACACTTCTACTGGCCAGGATTAGAGGCATCAGTGCATGCTTTTATCCAGGCCTGTCCCCGATGTACTCTATTTAAATCAAGACAAGAGGCCAGAGCACCGATGGTCCCCATAAATGCAAAAGCCCCTCTCCACATTGTAGCTGTGGACTTCTTGACGCTGGGCGACCCATGGACCGTTACCAGAACATTCTTGTGGTCACTGATTTGTTCACGAAGTACGCTTGGGCTGTTCCTACCTCAGATCAGACGGCTAATACCACTGCCACGGCATTGTGGAGGGCTGTCTTCCTGCATTCGGACCAAGGACCCAGCTTTGAGTCTCGAGTGATAAAGGAACTGTGCCAACTGTATGGGTGTACGAAGACTCACACTACTTCCTACCATCCCCAGGGTAACGGGGGGTGCGAGAGGTTTAATCAGACCCTGTTGGGCCTACTGGGCACATTGGACCGGGATCACCAGAACGAGTGGGTGAGTGCCTTGCCAACTTTAATCCAGGCATACAATAACAGCGTAAACAGTACTACAGGGTATGCCCCTACTTATTTGATGTTTGGCAGACATGTGCGGATGCCAACAGATCTGATGTTGGGGACAGCAGTGGCCGAGGAAGAGGTGAGCCTGACAGAGTGGGTGGGCCGTCACCATCAACGCCTCCATTTTGCTTATGAGCAAGTCACCAAGCGGATACGAGTGGCCGGAGATAAGAACAAGCGGCTATATGATCGGACGGCACGAGAGGCCCCCCTACTCCCTGGAGAAAGAGTACTGGTACGGGACCACAGGCGACAAGGAAAAGGAAAGTTGAGTGACTGGTGGGAGACCACTCCATATGTGATCCAAGGCCAGCAGCGTTCTGGGCAGCCTGTGTACACGATTCACCCAGAAGGGAAGGCCGGGCCGGACCGAGTGGTCCACCGCAACATGATCCGCCCCTGTCCAAATTATCCTAGCCCCGTGGAGGAGGCTCCAAAAGAGCCGGTGCCCGTAGCCCCGTGGGTTGGGGGATGGGCTGTGGTCCCAAGGGGCCCTGTGATTGTGCCCGCCCGAGTGGTCCCAAGGGGCCCTGTGGATGTGCCTGCCAGAGTTGACCCTGCTTCGCCACCTCGGCGGTCCCAGCGAGAGAACCGAGGATGCCCCCCTGCACGTTACGGTGAGTGGGCAGAAAGACGTTCTAGGGACTAGAACGGATTGGCCGGGGAGAATGTCACGGGGTGACTTTGTAAGGGCGGAACGAAAAAACGACGGAGATTGGTTCCGCCCGGACCGTAATCCTCAAACACCGGATACTTCAGGGAAATCCGGGAAAAGAAATTAGGGGTTTATCGCTCGCAGGTGGTTAGACGAGCAGCGAGATCGCGGATTGGGCAGTATGAAGAGCAGGAGGAGGATAAAGAGGGCCTCAGAAGCTGCAGAGAGGAGGTCTTTTATTCCAGCCATTTTGGCGAGTGAGTTGGAGTGTTTGGGCGAGGGCAGCAGGAAGAAGGCGGAGGATATTGTTGGCTGGGCGAAGACGGAGACAAGGATTCAGCAGAAACAGAAACTGGGCTGAGTATATTGGGATGTCTACTTAACTGTGAAATACTTTATGGACATGTGTAACAAACTTTGAGTGGTTGGAAACAGGAAGACTCACTGGAAGTACCGCCGAAGGAGGCCCTTTCGACGGGTTATGTGACAGCTGGAGGAGTATCCAAGAGCTGGGAAGCAGAGGGGAAAAGAGGCCTCGTGTTAATAACGGTGAGAGTACCCTAAACCATCGTCCAGCAACAATATCCTTTGGAGTGAACTATCTGTGAGCCTTCTTGTGAGTTTGTGGCATAGTGATTGTGCGGCCCCACTGTGGAGGAGGATTGTGGGTGAGCCGGGACCAGTGAGCGAGAGCAAAAATTTGGGGTGTCGTGGCGGTGACGTTTTAAAGGAATATTCATTGCATCAGTCCTCTACGATTTCCAGGACGAGTCTTGAGTCAGATGGGGTTGTGACCCTTAATTCACCAAGAGTGTGTGGAGTGCAGTGGGTGAGTCTATGTCCGTTGCTGTGAGTGTATGCACTGGAAAATTGCAGTGTGGTGCTGTATTTGTGTCGTCAACAAACACCTTTCAGGCCTGACGAAACCCTGTAAAAGAAGAGAGTGCTGAGGCGGGCAAAGAAAACATCTCAAATTATATGCCGTCGACGACACCTTACCTTTCTTCTCTACGTGGCAGTGGTGAGAAACAATTTCAAGTAAAAACAGTGTGGATGTAGAGGAAGTACTATCGTTGAGGAGTTGGTTGCTGTAGGAGGAAATCAGCTGTGTGTGTGTGTATATTCTGCTGTGGAGTTCTTTAAAGGTTCGCCCCTGTCTAGACCTGTTGCCCTGTTGGTTGGGAGAAAGAGGAGGAAAGCGTTCGACTCCCCAGTGTAACACGCCCCGGAGGAAACGACTTGCCTGTGTGTGTGATACCAGCGGAGGCCGTGTTCGGCCCGGCGCAGCAGCAGCTGCCTATTCACATTCCTATCAGCAGTTGGTTGAATCCTCAGAAAAGGAACGCCTGACGTCTTTTCCTCAAGTGTCTGTGAGTTACATTCTCTTCCCGTTTCCCTGCAGATTCACCGTAAGCCTTATGCCCAAAACTAAAGCTAGCATATTGTGTTGTATACCCGCCTGTATGCCCAAGTGAAGCCCCAGTTACCTTTGATGTACTTACCTTATGCCCCAAGCTAAAGCTAGCATATTGTGTTGTACACCCGCCTGTATGCCCAAGTGAAGCCCCAGTTACTTTGATGTACTTACCTTATGCCCAAAGCTAAAGCCAGCATATTGTGTTGTACACCCGCCTGTATGCCCAAGTGAAGCCCCAGTTACTTTGATGTACTTACCTTATGCCCAAAGCTAAAGCCAGCATATTGTGTTGTACACCCGCCTGTATGCCCAAGTGAAGCCCCAATTACCTTTGATGTACTTACCTTATGCCCGAAGCTAAAGCTAGCATATTGTGTTGTACACCCGCCTGTATGCCCAAGTGAAGCCCCAGTTACTTTGATGTACTTACCTTATGCCAAAAGCTAAAGCCAGCATATTGTGTTGTACACCCGCCTGTATGCCCAAGTGAAGCCCCAGTTACTTTGATGTACTTGCCTTATGCCCAAGGCTAAAGCCAGCATATTGTGTTGTACACCCGCCTGTATGCCCAAGTGAAGTCCCAGTTACCTTTGATGTACTTACCTTATGCCCAAAGTTAAAGCCAGCATATTGTGTTGTACACTCGCCTATATGCCAAGAGAAGCCCCAGCTGTCTTGTCTATAGACTTACCTGTGTCCTGAGTAAAGAACCAGCGGCCCCTCTGTCCACAGTCTGTGCCCAAGTCCTGTTATGTCTACCTGTATGTTCTTTTGCAGAACTAGTGGGGCCCTTTGAAGCATCTACTCACACGTTGACCCGCCACTCAGGATATAGAAACCGCGGAGCTTCCCCGTACGCTTCCCAGTACGGTGTCAGTCGGATCCCGTCAGCCATTGTACGCTCCACTTTCATCGGGACGACCGGGAGTCCAAATCCGCTGGGCCGACTCGGAGTTGCCGCGAGTAGCAGCAGGTATCCACCGTGCATTCAAATTTCAAATACTTACCACTTGTGTTTGTCACGTCCAGGAAAGGAGGTAAGCCAGAACAAGGGACACTGGTGAATAAGCTGATTGTTGATATAGCCCAAAGGAAAAAGGAGTGAAGGGCTCACCTGAGATCTCCCGTGACGGAGCTTAAGAGACCCGAGACTGTTATTCCCCAATCGGAGAATTGGATTTTAGCTTCCCTTCCCCCTTCCACAATAACCTTTTTTTTTAGTAATTTAATAAAGTGGTTTTAATATTTAATTACTGGTTTTCTTGTGTGTCTGGTCATTGGGGTGTTCTTGGGACCTCCTCGAGGTGGAAACAAGGGAGGGGCGTGACTCACGACACCTGTGGTCCGCTCCGACCTGTGACATGTGCATTCAAACACAATTTCAATTACAGCAGTTTAAGAGTAGCTGTGGCTCTCTGATACATAAAAATTAGGCAGCATTCAATATTCAGGCTGTAATAAGTATGCACACTATAATAAGATGCAGGGGCGTAGATTACACGGTGGACACAGGGTATGTGCCCCCCCACCCCCCACACTTTCTCAGTCAATTGCGTTTGCATAGAGGATTTCAAGAGCTGGTGTGAATAAATTAAGATTTAAACTCAATGAGACAGGATAGTCTGCGCATGACCTGGTATTGCATTCGGACCCAGAAGAGGAGATGAACATCACAGAGCGCTAAACACTCTCGTACAGATTGTGTTTAATTCATACTCGAAGTTGGAGGGTGCTCTCTCGCAGAAACTCATACAAGGAAACTCCTAAAATGGGCAACAGTGTCCAACTATCACTGTATGAAAACAGTTTTCACAGAAAAAGAGACACTTTTGGAAACACAAAGATATTAACAAACAATTGTGACAATATGGTTTTTCCAAGTCATCTCCAGCAGGTGATAAATAAAGTATATGAACAATGCTATTATTACAGTATAGAATCTATTCTGCCTTATTACATGATACAAATGTTTGTAGTATATAAACAAATCATTATTATTTGTTATTGTCCAGCAGTTAATAGATTTCTAAGCCAATTAAAATTTTTAAGTTGCCTATAGTATCCACTACCAGTCAAAAGTTTTTAAACAGTAAGATTGTTAATGTTCTTAAAGAAGCCTTTTCTGTTCACCAAGCCAGCATTCATTTGATCCAAAGTACAGCAAAACAGTAAACTTTTCACTGTTAACTGTTATTTTTAACATAAAAGAATGCATCAAGCTCGTAATTATGACTTCATGGTGGGAAATAGGATGTTTCCGATATCACGTGAAGGCAGGAGTGCTCTCGCTCTCGCCCGGGATTCAAACCCCCAACCTTGCACTTGTTAACACAATGCTCTACCAGTTGAGCTACAGTAACTGTGCTTTGTAGCATCCATTTTTTATCATATAAAATGTTTCCCCACTTTTATGCCAGTAACAATCATATTTTAGTTTTTCATGAACATTTTCTATACTCTGTCTGAAGCTGATACTTTTTTTTGTTTTGTTTTTTGACTATTGCACCTCTATGAAAAGCACCCTTTTTGTTGTTCTAACATATTGGCTGTGGATTTGCTGTCAATATTTCCTTTCTGGATGTTACCTCAGATGGCAGCATGTTACTTTATGAGTGAGTCATTGCTGCATTGATTAAACCAATTTCTTCAAAACACTATTTCGAGACATGTGAATGTCTTTATGAGTGAATCATTGACTTGCTCAAAACATGGATTCTTACAGGAACAACTCCATTTGGAACTGTTTTGTCCGAGCAAAAATAAAGAGTAAAGAGTAAGAGTAAAACAGGAGAAAATACTAAATTATTACTATATTACTACACTATATAGTAGTAAAACGCAAGTGAACAGTAGCCTACTTTTTGATCAGTAATAATCAGGAAATAATAGATATTGAATAGATGTTTGCAGTTTTTTTTTTTTTTTGATTGTTGTTGTTTTTTGTTGTTGTTGTTGTTTGTCTTTTTATTCTCATTCCAAATGATCAGAAACAAAGGGAAAAGTAGTACATTATTACTATATTACTGTGTCATAGTAAAATACGTCTGCCTATTTTTTTATCGGTTGACCAGCTATCTGCCCAATCAGGTATCTATGTGACACAGTTCGTAGTCCTTGAGAGTATGGTTCCTCTTATTCATTGCATGGCACAGTACAGAGCGCACCTTCTCCACACAGACTGCACCTGTACTGTCTGCCGGCCGCGCATTAGAGTGTGCGCAATCAGCAACAGCCCTCCTATGGACACTATGACCACGTTCACCTCTGCCACCCGCATACCTGTTGAGCAAAGGGTCGAAATGATCGCTTGTTTGTGCTTCGTGAACACTCTTGCCTTGCACGGCGGCACCATTGCGCTGCAAAGTACTGCGAGAAGCGCGTTCATTAGACGGCCGATCGTCATTTCCAAAAGGCAAATATTCCCCTTCAGAGTCAGAATCGGTGAACAACATTTGCAACACATCCTCGCGGTACAACTATGTATTAGCCATCTCGCGATTTTCTCTCATAGATCACACCATTTACACTCACGCTATGAAATGAATTGCTTCCGTATCAATGACATGGGAGCTCACTTCCTCTGCTTTTTCCTCGAACACTGTGAACAGAAACATGGCATAATGTTGGTCTAGAATCAAAGTACTACATGTCTGCCATCTAGTGGAAGGGAATACAAATAGGATATTACACCATATAATGAACTATAGTCTATTTTATTATGTATGACGTCTTGTCGCAATTTTGCGACTTTGGTGCACCGCGAACATGTATTTCGACAGAATCATTTGCGTTTGAACTCACATGATGTGCTGCATGTTATCTTTCACGTCCACATCCCCAGTACCATCAGGCTACTTATTACTATTATCAACCCAAATTGGGTCAAATCAACCTAGCATCGCTACCCAACAGTCACAACCGATTGTTTGGATTGAAATAATAACCCAGCATTTTTTACATATGTACTATTAAAAGGTACAAAGTGTGTTAATGCTAAATCTTACAAATGTAAGATTGTTGTTTAGCATAATTGGTCATAGATATACTATAAAATATTAGAATAGGCACCCTTTATTTTCAATATACTTATATTAAAAATACTTTGCAATTCCCTAGGTTATTACCTCTTTATTCCCTAAATGTTGCAGATTCTTCATTTATATATATATATATATATATATATATATATATATATATATATATATATATATATATATATATATATATATATATATATATATGCAAATTCTCACAGTCTAACAGTAATTAACCTTGAGTTACTTTATTCTCTAAGGCAAAACAACTGTACTGGCAAAAACAAATAGATTAGTCTTGTGGGCAGAGGAATTGTGTTTGTGAGCCTTTCAACAACAACAAAACATGTCAAAAATGTCTTTGTTTCATAATTTAATCTTTGTTCGCCCAGGATTGTGATTTAATTGGACATAAAGTTTCAAAGCAGTGATGTGGTATAATCAGTCAAGCCTTTAGGGAAAAAAATCAGCTCTACTTATTTAATTTATCATTGGCCTAAGGGTGTAGGACAGGTGTACGGCAGCCTCTTAGACATGTCCTGACAAGTGAGTGTTTTCTTCTCAGGCAATGAAATAAGATCCCAAGGTGTCATTATAAATAAAAACAATATTAATTGTAACATTACATCATGAGTGATTAGGGACGAACAGAAGCTGTCTTCAGTTGTTTGGAGAATTGTTATTTTGAACAACATTTAATGATTAGGAGTTTCTGTGAGACTTGACCCACAGGTACTGTACAATTGATGTGCATGGCTTGATTAACAAATAAATGTAAATTATAGTGAACTCAGAAAACTTTGCAACAAACAATTTCTGTAATCTTTCATTAGTTTTAATGAGAATTATTATTATTATTTTATTTTTTTTGTAATAATCCTCAAACTTATTGCAGTGGACAAATTTTATGATATGTAAGGAACAATCACTTTGGTTCTCAGTGTTACAGCCAATACATACATATATATATATATATATATATATATATATATATATATATATATATATATATATATATATATATATATACACACAAACATACATACATACACTGCTTGTTGGGTAAAAAAAAAGCTTAGACTGACTGACACATCAAGCCCTATTTACATAAGCACACACGCGTGCACACAAACACACACACACACACACAAACACACACACACACACACATATATATATATAATGCACTATAAATCGGTGATAAAAGTGATAATGGTGTTATTGTGGTGACATTGCCTCTAATTTTATTCAGCTTATGTTAATGTTGGTTTTAAATCAGTAGAGGGCGCTGGAGACCAGAACACTCAGTTGACATTGGCAGTAACAGCAAGTGAGTTAAGTATAGTTCTGTACTCAAAACAGACTGTAAAATGTACCAGTAAGACTTGTATCAATATTCTTTTCAATTCATTTCAACACCTAAGTGAAATTTCTAATGAATGTAACTAATGAATGAATGAATGAATGAATAAATAAATAAATAAATAAATAAATAAATAAATAAATAAATAAATAAATAAATAAGTTCCTTCTTTCCCACAACAAATAAAGTTGCATTTAGAAATTGCTTTCCTTTAAATCTACCATTCGACCTAAACTTTAAAATCTACTTTTCACATCGTGGTTAAGAAAGCTTTTCATTTGCTTATGTTGTCATACATTCTAATACATTAAATGTTTTAATCCAACTGACCTGCATATAAATTGTTCGTCAGAAAACAGTAAATCTCATACATGTAAATGTTCAGCAGGTTTGATTATTTTTTTCACAAACTATCATATGAAAATGACATTTTATGACTATTTAATGAGTATTTGAAACAACAGCCTTGGTGAATTTTGTCAAAGTTGATGTTAGAGCCTATAATTCTTTCATGTTTTTTTAGATATATTATTCATTAAAGTTAACACAATTGTTTAAAATATAAATACAAAGCCTGTATAAGCTAATTTCCTGCACAGAGCAGGACATGTTGCAAGAGAAAGAAACCAATCATTGACTTTAAGGCCCATCAATGAAGGGGATATGAGTTCTGTCAAAGTATCATAAGGATGTATGCCTGTCCTTGCGATAATTAGGACTCGCCATGGCTCACACAAGCCTAAAAAGGTAAACTGATTTTTCAGTTATACTGTAAGAACATATGGCCAAGAAAGACAATGTCTGGGGGACCTTTACTTGAGAAGGATAAAAAAGTGTTATAAGTGACTATAGGCTGTATATATTGTTAAGATTCTGACCTCTATCTTGTAGACACATATAATGTGGACACATGATCACATGTTTGAAAGCTCAGGAAGTTTGTGGACTAGGGGTGCGGTTAATACGGACAAAACACAAAGCCTTCAACAGGTAACAACCTGCAAAAACAAACTGGCGTAAATCTCCAGTGGCATGTACTCACCTGAGAGCAAATTTGACAGGAGCCTTCACAAACATGGTTCATAAAAATAGGAAACTTTTAATTAAAGCACAGCTGGAAGCTACACTATATTAGTGTCATAAACATCTGAAGGGATGAAAATGAACAACAAAAGCAGTAAAAAACAAAAACAAATGATGCAACTTTTTGTTACATCAGATGAAGTAATTCAATTGTTTACTTTTCATCTCTGAAATGTCATATTGTGTTATTTCAAAATTCATTAACAGGCCTAAATTAGGTCAATTTAATTGTTTGTTGTTTAGAAAACAAGAAGCAGGCATCATACATTTTATTTGCACATTTCTAGCTGATAATAAATCAGCATATTAGAATAATTTCTGAAGGATCATGGAACATTGAAGACTGGATAAATGACTTGAGTAATGACTGATGAAAAAATCAGCTATGCATTTTGTCAACCCATGTCCCAATCGTTCCATATAATAATAATAAAAGTAAACCTGTTCACAAATTTCTACTCAGGGTGTCCATGGGATCTTAAAAAGTATTACAAGTTGATAAAACAATCTAGAGGAAATTAAGGCCCTTAAAATGTATAAAGTCTTAAATGCCATTTTCAGAGGCAATTTTATTTCATCTTTTCATTATGTAAATTTGTCAAAATACTCCCCATGCTAAAGTTTGCCTGAATTTAATCATTGAGTAGGAAGAAAAGTGGGTTTCTGTATAGTTTATCTATAGAATCCTGTTAGATTTAACGTTTTCTGTTACGTGCTGCGCGATAGCTCCAGTCCCTTTCATGGCCGGGTATTAAGCAACATCGTTGACTAATGGGGAAATACAAGTTAAAGACTTCTGCACAGTACTTTATATATACATATGATACAAACATAAATATGAATGTGTGTGTGTGTGTGTGCGTGCGTGCGTGCGTGCGAGTAGTATGTGTGTGTTGTATGAATGTTTACATATATATATATATAATTAACAGTCTTGAACCAGAGTGATAAAAGTGATAATGGTGTTATTGTAGTGACATTGCCTCTAATTTCATTCAGCTTATGTTAATGATGCTTTTAAATCAGTAGATGGCGCTGGAGACCAGAACACTCAGTTGATATTGGCAGTGACAGGATGTGACTTAAGTATAGTTCTGTACTCAAAACAGACTGTAAAATGTACCAGTGAGATTTGTATCAATAGGATTTTTCTTTTCATTTCATTTTAACACCTAAGTGGAATTTGTAATGAATGTAGCTATAAATAAATAAATAAGTTACTTTTTACCACAACAAATCATGTTAGAATTTGCTTTCCTTTAAGACTGCCAATTCGACCTGAACTTTAAAATCTACTTTTCACATCGTGGTTTAGAAAACTTTTCAATTGTTATGTTGTCATTCATTCCGATACATTAAATTTTTTAATCTAACTGAACTGCATACAAATGGTTGGTCAGAAAAAATACACTTAAAAATGACAAAGGTCTATTTGAAACAGAACACCCTTATTGAATTTTGTCAAAGTTTATGTTAGATATATTATTCAGTATAGTGATCATAATTGTTTAAAATATACATACAAAGTCTGTATGCACATTTTTTTCCCCCCTGCATAGATCAGTATATGCTGCAAGAGAAATAAACCAATCATTGTTTCTTTATGGCCAAGAGGCCCATAAAAGAAGTGGACATGAGCGCTGCCAAAGTAGGTAGGAATCATGAGGATGTATGCAGAGGACAGGGACTTGCTGTACTGAATGAAGTCTTTTCATCCTTGTGATAATTAAGACTTGCCATGGGTCACACAAGCCTGAAAAGGTTAACTTATTTTCAGTTATAGTCTAAGAACATATGTCCAAAAAGACGATGTCTGGGGGACCTTCACTAGAGTAGCATAAAAAAGTGTTATAAGTGACTATAGGCTGTATATATATTACTAAGCTTTTGACCTTTTGACCTAATGTGGACACATGATCACATGTTTGAAAGCTCAGGAAGTTTGTGGACTAGGGGTGCGGTTAATGCGGACACAACACAAAGCCTTTGACAGGTAACAACCTGCAAAAACAAACTGACGTAAATCTCCAGTGGCATGTACTCACCTGAGAGCAAATTTGACAGGAGTCTTCACAAACATGGAAAATAGGAAACTTTTAATTAAAGCACAGCTGGAAGCTACACTATATTAGTGTCATAAACATCTGAAGGGATGAAAATGAACAACAAAAGCAGAAAAAAACAAAAACAAATGATGCAACTTTTTGTTACATCAGATGAAGTAATTCAATTGTTTACTTTTCATCTCTGAAATGTCATGTGTTATTTCAAAATTCATTACATTCGATTGATAGTTTCGATTGATAGATTCCAAGATGGCCGCACATGTGTAGCAGTGTTTGTTTGTTTGTTTGTCTAATGTTTGTTGAGCCCGACCAAGAATCAACCAAGAAGTGGAATTTTTGTATTTTAATGCCTCAACTTCCTGTCTAATTGCTGCCCGTTGCCTATACCATCTCAGCTGAAAAGTTTTGCTGGATTTGTTTGCTGCTGCTGCCTGCCTGCGTTGATCTGGCTAATCAACTTACCTTCACTGCGTGCTGCTCTTGCTGTTTGGCTTGCACTTCCTTGCTGCTGTTGCTGCCCATGTCTACCCGCCGCACGGTCTTCCACAGGCTTCCTGCTTGGCCTTACTGGTAAACTATGGTACACTTATTGCTGCTTCACCTGGCTTCGACTGGTAAGACTTCTCCTTTGCCTGCACCTGTGCTTGTTTGTTGAGCCACCAAACTCTCCAGCCTTCTCTTTGCCAGCACACGCAGTCATCTGCCAAGCAAATTGCACTCCAATTTAAGCTGCAACTCTACAGTGCCGAAAATGACACTTTTTCTGCTGAGTTTTGTCTTGCTCTGGGGACACGGGCATATGAATGTCTCTGATGAAACCTCTCTAGTGAAGGCTTGGGGTCCCTCATTTGTTCCCAGTATGACTTGCTCCAGGCCAGAGTTACCTGTGCAAAAACTACAGCCACTCTATAGTGTTCCTTCTGAATCCCTTCTCCGCTCTTTGTGCCTTGCTGTTCTGAAAAGCTTCACTGTTTTATCTGACAATGATCTTAAGTTGTTTTTTAACTCATTACATACTAAACATGCTGTGAACCTTGGTGCAACTATGAAACAGAGATGTTTGATTATTATGTTGTTAATTATCTGTGGTGATGTGCAGCCAAATCCTGGCCCAGTTGATATTGACTCTAAGATCTGCAATACTCCGGCTGATTTTAAAAACAGGTCTGGGTTGGGTATTATTCATTTGAATATGCGAAGTATGCTCCCTAAGATTGATTCTTTACGTATTTGGGCAAAATCCACCGATGCAGATATTATAATTCTTTCAGAAACATGGCTCTCTAAATTAGTCACAGACAAAGACATTGCTGTCAGTGGATACAATGTCTTTAGAACTGACCGGCCTTGTAAGGCTGGGGGCGTGGCTATATATGTAAAGAGCAAGTTCATTGCCAATGTAGTTTTGTCCATATCTGTGAGTAAACAACTTGAATTTCTGGCCCTAAATGTTGAGGTGTACAAAGGCATGACCGTCACTGTTGTTGGAAGCTACAGACCACCCTCTGCATTAGCTGACACCCTTCAGACGCTGTCACAGCTTTTATCACAGCTGCAGTACAGTGAGATTGTCCTGGCAGGTGATATGAACTGGGACTGGTTCAAACCTGCTTCAGACGGATTGAAGGGTCTTTGCAGTAGATTAAATCTTACACAATTAATTGAGTCCCCTACTCGTCCAAATTCAAAACACCCAGAGAAATCTACTCTAATTGATTTGCTATTGACAAATGCTCCCCGTAAATTTTCTGAAATTGGTGTGTTGGCTAATGACATCAGTGATCATTGCATGATTGCTGCCGTTAGAAATGCCAAAATTCCAAAAACCAGGCCTCGATGCATTGAAAAACGTGATATGAAACATTTCTCTTTACAAGGTTTTACACATGATTTATTTTATTTTAATTGGGACTGTATCGGGCTTATTGATGATTTCGAAACAGCCTGGAAATACTTTCATGATGGATTTTCGCAACTAATTAATAAACATGCTCCATTGCGTAAGTTTAGAGTCAAGGGACGAGACAACCCTTGGTTTTCGACGGAGCTTAGCAAACTTCTTCATGAGAGGGATGTGGCTTGGGCAAAGGCTAGGGAATCAGGGGTGGAGGCCGATAGGATTAATTTCAGACGACTACGAAACCAGTTCACAGCCGCTGTCCGACATGCCAAATCTGAATACTATGTGGCGGCTACTACAGACAATCTAAATAACCCTAGGACTTTTTGGAAGTCTATCAAGTCAATTTCTTTAACTAAATCTCATAATGAGCTGCCTCCCAATATCATCAGGGACAATATTACTATCTCGGACAGATCGGCGATGCTAAATTGTTTTAATGAACATTTTGTTGCATCTGGTTCTTTGTTTGACCAATCTCTACCTCCAAAAAACTCCCATTCTGATGGTAATGTTGCTGGAAGATGTTGTGTTGGCCAGCCTTCTTCTTTTACCTTTGCCCCATTTTCAATCGATGATGTACATAAAGCTCTAATGTCATTGGACACCAAAAAGCCTGCTGGCCCAGATTGTTTAGAGCCATATTTTTTAAAAACTGCTGCAGATTTTATTGCTAAACCACTCATGTATATTTTTAATTTGTCTTTGGTTCAGAATGTTATGCCATCAATCTGGAAATCTGCCCATGTCCTCCCCTTGTTAAAGGGAGGTGATCCTACCTTGCTAAACAACTATAGGCCTATCTCCAACTTGTCTGTGCTGTCAAAGGTTCTAGAACGACTAGTAAGTGAACAATTGAAAGAATACCTAAGTGCTAATAATATTCTCTCAGAGTTTCAGTCGGGTTTCCGAAAGGAACATAGTACCATCTCTGCTTCACTGAAGGTTGTGAATGACATCATTGAGGCACTGGACAGCAAAAAGATTTGTGCAGCTCTTTTCATCGATCTCTATAAAGCTTTTGATACGGTGAACCATTGTATTTTAAAACAGAGACTGCTCAACATTGGTCTTTCTGAGAAGGCAGTTGGTTGGAAAGAAAATTAGGACTCAGTGCGTCACTTTTGACGGTATCTCTTCAGGTTTTTTACAAACTGTATCAGGGGTTCCTCAGGGATCGGTGCTGGGCCCACTTTTATTTACCATTTACGTAAATGACCTCGGTTCAAATGTCCACAATGCTCTGTTTCATTTTTATGCTGACGACACAATCATTTATACCTGTGGAGAAACTCTTCACCAGACCTATCAGTATCTGCAGGATGCCTTTGACACTGTACAATCTTGGCTATCTGACTTGAAGCTTGTGTTGAATGCAAATAAAACTAAGACAGTCCTGTTCTCAAATAATAGGAACTCTACAGCTATCCCTCCTAACATTGTTACCCTGCAGGGAAATCTAATAGAGCGTGTGGCCGAGTATAAGTACTTAGGGCTTTTACTTGACGACCATTTGACTTTTAAGGCTCATATCCAAAATTTAGCCCGGAAACTTATGTTAAAGCTAGGGTTTTATTTTAGGAATAGGGCTTGCTTTTCTCTTGCAACCAGGAAGAAATTGGTCGAGACTACTTTCATGTCTCTTATGGACTATGGTGATTTTTTATATATGCACGCCCCTAATAAATATTTGCACCAATTGGATTCAGCTTATCATGGTGCACTGAGATTTATTACAGGGTGCAAACCCTTTACACATTGTTGCACTCTGTATAATCTAGTCCAGTGGCCCTCCCTTGCCCAGCGCAGGCTAACCCGGTGGCGATTGTTTATATATAAATCTATCATTGGGACATTACCTCCTTATTTATGTAGGCTTATGTCCTTCAAGGCCAGCTCTCGCTCTCTGCGGTCTAATGATAATCTCCACCTGGTTGTGCCTAGGGCTCGTACAGAGTTAGGAAAGCAAGCATTTAGAATATCTGCCCCATCAGCGTGGAACCGGTTACAGAATGACTTAAAACTTGTTAACTTGGTCTCCTTTGGTCAATTTAAGAGGCTAGTAAAGTACCGGGAAGCAGGCACAATGGGCACCTGTCCCTGCTTCCCAAATTAGGATAAGTCTATGGTGACAATGGGATGTCATGATTTGCGTTGGTCGATTCATTGTACTGTTAATGTATTATGTCTTATATGTTCATTGTATTTATCATATTTTGTATTTTATGTGGAACTTTTATTGCGGCTTTCTTGGCCAGGGCTCCTTCGCAAAAGAGACTTGTTCTCAAAGGATTTCCCTGGTTAAATAAAGGTTAAATAAAATAAAATAAAAAAAACATTTATTTATGCATTTAGCAGACGCTTTTATCCAAAGCGACTTACAGTGCATTCAGGCTATAAATTTTTACTTATCGTGTGTTCCCGGGGAATCGAACTCCCAACCTTGACCCCAATTGAACTACAGGAACACACACACACACACAAAAAAAGAAACATTAACAGGCCTAAATTAGGTCAATTTAATTGTAAAATGTTCAGTTGTTTAGAAAACAAGAATGGATATGTAAAGGAGTGATTATTAGCTAAAGCAGGCATCAACCATTTCATTTGCAAATTTCTGGCGGACCATCAGTATATTATAATGATTTCTGAAGGATCATGCAACACTGAAGACTGGAGAAATGGCTTGAGTAATGACTGAAGCAAAAATCAGCATTGCATTTTGTCAACCCATGTCCCAATTGTTCCATAAAATAATAAAAATAAACCCGTTCACAAATTTATACTCAGGGTGTCCGTGAAATCTTAAAAAGATCTCCAACCGTTGGAATCTTCCTCACACAATGGACAGAAGAACCTGGACTGTGTATTTGTTGGACATTATCTCCATGGAACTCTAAACTTCTCGTTTACATAGATCCAATTTAAAAACTATAAATTTATGACTTTCAGTTTTTAATGTCTTAGTAAAATGTATTTTATATGTATAAATGTTACTTAAATATTATTGTATATTATGAAGTCTACCAGGGGGTGGGACAGGTTGGGATGGATTCTAAATTTACACAGTTGTCTTTTGTTTTATATTACTGTTCCCAGAAAATAAATTTCAATAAACAGTTGTTAAAAAGAAAATAATAATAATAATTTAAGGCTATGGATATACAAACGACCAACAATCCTGTAAGGGCTAAAAGCGGAAGTTGAAAAGCTAGCCAACGCAGCAAAGCAGACACGCGACTCGGTTGTGCAGCTGTACATGAGGATAGGAGGACAGTCACAAACTTAAGAAATCAGCTGGAAAAACTCACCGAAAAAATGACTTTGAAAATAGGAGCAGGTGAAATAACGTAAGATTGGTGGGGTTGCCAGAAGGTGCCGAGGGCTCTGATGCAGCTGGCTTTCTCAGAGATAATCTTTCCAAGTTTAATCTTTCCACTGAAAGGCCATGATATAGAGATTGACTGGGCACATTGCGTGTATGATGGAAAACTCTGATCAGCCAGGTGCTCTCATCTTTCATGTACTAAGATGGCATGACAGGTCGGCGATCCTGAAAGGTGCTCGGCAAGTATATCCGGTGAAATATATTAGATTAGATTAGATTCAACTTTATTGTCATTGCACATGTAGGTACAAGGCAATGAAATACAGTAGTACAGGACAATATGCAGGACAATGTCACGCTACTATTTTTTCCCGACTTTAGTTCAGCCGCAACTACCAAGAGAAAGAGCTTTAATCCAGTCTTGAAAAAGATGACAGCACTCACTCTCCAGCCCTTCCTCACCTATCTGGCGGTAATTAAACTACGGCACAAAGGTTGGAGGATTTAATTACTTCACTATCGCAGAAGGCATATTCAGCAGCTCCACAAAGCAGCGGGAAGGCAACGGCTACCGTCTCCATCCTTTCAGCTCAATGAGATGAGGTCTGAGGTGATACTAAATGCCTTGAATAGAACAATAACAAAGTGACCATTGAAACTTAATTTATTTTTGGAATCTTGACCCTGTCCTGTTTATTTTATTTATTTTTATTTATTATTACTATTTTTTGGGCTATCTTTAAGCTTGAGAAGGGTCTGGCTGCAGACTTGCACTTCCACTCTCAAATTTGCATTCTCAGACTTGCACTCTCAGACACTTGTGCTTCCGCTAGAAACGTCACTTGCAGTCTTTATATTTTATTTTGTTGAATTTTTTTATTACTTTTTGTTTGAATTTTCCAACATTTTATAACAGTAGCCAAGTGGCAAAGACAAGAAAAAAGAAACTAAATTACAATGTCACTTGCAATCACTACTTGAACTCTCCGCTACCTGTGATGTCACTTGCAATCAACACAAATCGTGCATATTGCCAATGGAGACAAGACGCTGTGGTGGTGATTAAACGATTAAACCTAATTTAGTAGTATAATGTACCCTCTTGGCTAAGCTTTGGCTTAGTGAGCCCTTTTGGGGACATGTCTTGCCTTTAAGTGGACTGGTCACGCATCAACATTTTTTTCTTTTGTTTACGCAGACCTACACTCTTGGTATTGTTCGGTCTGCTTTGGATTTTGTAC
Organism: Carassius auratus; assembly: GCF_003368295.1. Lineage (NCBI taxonomy): Eukaryota > Metazoa > Chordata > Actinopteri > Cypriniformes > Cyprinidae > Carassius > Carassius auratus. The sequence goes on along the minus strand of NC_039260.1, from coordinate 14,959,943 downwards.
ATAGCTGTTTGTTGTTCCTTTTTCTTTTTCTTTTTTTTTCATGCCCTTCAACAGTGATGGGTAGTGATTTTAATGCTGTCTTAAATCCTGCAATGGATAAATCTCATCCTGATACTACAGCTAACCCATCCTCTAGGCAAGGCAACTTTATTTATATTGCATATTCCATACACATTGGTAATTCAAAGTGCTTTACATAAAAGAAAGTAAAATAATCATGAAGAAAAATAATCACAAAAATAAAACAAACAATTTGAAACCTTATAAATAATTAATATAATAATATAATATAAATAATAATTATATAATAATATATTATTATTAAGACATTCAATAAATGTATCATGGAACCTAATGTAATCGATCTTTGGAGAATCCTGAATACTGCATCTAAGGACCTTTTTTCTAATAGACATAAAACTTTCTCTAGGATAGATTACATATTTCTCAGCCCATCACTAATTTAATCTAACTCTTCCATCTCTATATTACCAACTTTATTGTCTGATCACTCTGCAGTGTTATGTAATGTTCACCTTTCCAACATAAAGACTAAGGCCCCTAGATGGCATCTAAACACATCATTAGGCTACTAAATAATCAGACATTCATTAATTCACTAAAAGATCGTATAAAGGAGTTTTTTTTTTTTTTTTTTGAATGAAAGTATCTTTCTTTTGATGTAAACCCTCAAATATTGTGTGAAATGAGAAAGTGTGCAATACAAGGATTCTGTATATACTTTTCTTCTGCTCTTGCCAAAGCAAAACCCCACCAATTTACACAATTAGAAAATAAGTTTAAATTATTAAAAAATGTAGAGTTTATTACTTATTGGCCTTCAGGCTGAGGGAATGTGATTCTAAGGAATATATCAGCGCAATAAAATCTTCGGTTGACCAGGTAACCACAAATTCAGTTTTAATTAACAACATATTTAAGGGGTTTTACACAAATCTGTACAAAACTGAAACCGATTTTGATGAATAATTTTGTAAAGTGTACTTGGATAAATTAGAATTACATCGGATGAAACAGATGGATAACGACTCTTCGAAGGCTCCGTTAAGTTTTGAGGAGGTTCATGAAGCATTAAAAAGCCTTCATTTAATTTTGCTATTGAGCATGGTACATTTCATAAAGATCAAAAAACATTTTGATATCATTGCTTCTTAAAAAGGGTAAAGACTCATTAGACTACTCTAACTATAGGCCAGTATCACTTATTCCATGCAATCTAAAAGTTTATTCTAAAACTCTTGCCTCTCGCATGGAGAAAGTTATTCATAGCTTAAACAAGGAGGACCAAACTGGTTTTTATTAAGGGGCATCACGTGTCCAATAATATGCGGCGACTGTTTCATGTACTTGATTTCGCAGACTCTGTTCTGAAACCTTGTGCAGTCTTGACACAGTGACACAGAAAAAGCCTTTGATAGGCTAGAGTGGAACTATATGTGGGCAGTTACAAGATAAACTGGACCAAGTCTGCTTTAATGCCAGACCCAGAATAAAGCTTGTCACATTGCAGTGCCATATACTTTCAGGAGGATTGGCTGTGCCAGTTTTTTAATTATATCATTGGTCATTACAAGCAGCATTATTCTATGTGGTGACATTATTTCTGACGTAATTAACTGAAACAGGAAGAGAGGGCGGGACATATCTAGCAGCCTCCCCCTTTTTAAAGTAGCCAATAGCATTTTGATTATGTCTGCTTGGGCCAGAAACGTTGAGCTAGGTAAAGCGACGTTTGACAGCCAGAGTCTAATAGATTACCCCCTCAATTCAATATGAAATTCTTAGTAAAACAAAATGATCCACTCTGTGCCATCATGTCTCTGGACCAATCTAAAGCATATCTGAATTGTTCCCTATCACCTATATTGTGCACTATGAGGCATTCACTTTACAGGAAATACTACAATGTGAACAAGTGACTAATCTCAGCTGGCACTCCAGCAACTATACTTATAGTGCAGAAGGTGGGCTTTTCAGATTCTAGAGAATATTTGATTGGTCAGAAGTAGGGCAGGGATAAACTATTATTTTTTAAAAGATTAATCTAACGATTAATTTTTTCAGACCGATTCGATTTCGATTATCTCCCCATTGACTACAATTTATACATGTTGATTTACATATCTGAATGAAAAAAACATGAATTCCTTAACATTGCAATATATGTTTATTGCTCTTAAAATTACAAAATAAAAGACTGACTAAGAATGCATTACTTTGCACTTGTATAGAGATAGCATTCAATAAAACCTTGAAGCCTTGAAAACACATAGCTTACTGAAACAAGCTTACTGAACACATAGGGCCTAGTTTACTGAAAAAAAGTTCTTCTTTCAGATGAAAATAACAACAACTTGATGTCTAGCATTCAATAAAAAAGGTCACCCAAAATACTTGTTTAGAGCAATTGAAAGAATACAGTAACCAATGTAAACTTGAGGGCTTTAAGCTAATATAGAGAGTGCTTTTCCAAAATTTAGATGACAAAGTCCACACTAATTAATTAATAATTATTTATTACCGTCGACTGTGAGTGACGTTACTTCCCAATGCAAACACGCCCAATAAAATGGCCCCATCCGTCACTTGATTGACAGGTTTCCGTGTAGACGTTGAAAATTTAAATGCAAAAGGAATTGCGATTCCATTTGAGTTTTGGCAGTTTGCATGCACAGTGCAGAGAAAGTGAAAAAAGCAAATGTGATAATTAATATTGCTATTTAAATATGGCAGTCTCACAGATCGTAAGATATGGGAAACACAATTGCAAACGGACTTTGCATTTCCATTTTAAATTTGGCAGACACCGTGTGTTCGCTTAAACGAAAATGCAAACGTTAATGCGAGATTTGCATTTGCGTTTGGATTATGTCACATTTAATGCGTCCACAAATTGAAAACGCTATTGCAAATGGAATAGAATAGAATAGAATTTGCAATTCCTTTTGAATAAAGTCCGGAATATAATTCCATACATCTCACAAGAGGCTTAAAATGAAACTGCAATCGACCTAAAACTGTCATATCTGTAACACTGTATCATCAGGTACCTTTCTGCACATGTTCTGGGAATGTCCAATTGTTGTCAACCTATGAACTCATGTAAATTCAGTTTTGTCCTTCTTACTTCAAATCTATTACATGTCTAATCCAGGTTTATGATTTCTCAACAATAATTCTAACTTCTGTATAAATTCATTAAAGAAGAGAATGCTGTTTGCTGGTGTTAAAGCTGCAAAGAAGACAATAATACAAAACTGGTTTACTCCTCACATGTGTGCAAAAACATTTTGGATTCATAGCCCCCTTTAAGATAGTAACCTGTAAATCTACAAGATGGCTAGTTTGGCTGTATTTGTTAAGTCTGTTGTTGAATCTCAGGCCAGAGAGAAACCTTTTTTTTATTATTATTATTTTTGTTTTGCAGTGTCATCCAGTGTTGTTTCAATGTCCTGCACCATATCAGTAATGTGTTCTGTTACAATTCTTTGAGAAAAACTGACAATTTGGAAGAGCTTTACTTTGTCTGGCGCTAGCAGCTCGGCACCGGCAACAAGACACTCTTTCACGAACTCACCTTCTAAATGAGGTCTTACAGTAGATTCTTAGCTATAATCTTGCTTACCACAAAACTTGAATAAATAATATTCTCTCTGTCAGAATGCGGTCTTGTGTAAACTGCTTGTTGGGCACCCAAATTCTGCAGTAGAGTGTTAATTTTAGCTGAGCGCATTTTTACTTGCAACTCATATGGCCCAGAGGCCTGACGTTCCCCACCCCTACTCTAAATTCTGCATATTAATGAGGTCTACAAAAGTACAAACAGTGCATCAATTCACTGACATTTGAAAGATGCATGCGAGGTCAATCAGTAGAATGCTCATTATTCTTTACATATTTCTATTTTTTTTATATTGTATTCATACAAAGGTGGAAAAGACAATTTGTCATATGATGGGAGAATCCAAATACCCACTGCTGTCTAAAAATGGGGACTTTATCATTGGAACACTTTTTGCAATTCACAGTAAAGAAACATTACCATCATTTGAGTTCAGACAAAAACCTCAACACCTCTTTTGTTCCAGGTATGTTGCATAGGAAATATAATTTTAATAAAAACAGATTTGTTATTGGTAGCATATATATATATATATATATATATATATATATATATATATATATATATATATATATATATAACTTTGTTTACTCATGCAGACCTGATTTAAATGTCTTCACAGTGTGAATCTAATAGACTTTCGGATGGCTCAAACGATGATATTTGCCATTGAGGAGATTAACACAAATGAAAGTTTGCTTCCAAATATTTCTATTGGCTACATAATCTATGATACATGTGGTTCAAGACTGTCTTCGATGAGTGCAACTTTGGCATTGATGAATGGTCAGGAGTTTGCAGCAGGAGATCGATGCAATGGACAGTCTCCAATACATGCTATCATAGGAGAAACAGAGTCTTCTGCTACAGTGATTCTTTCTAGAACAACAGGTCCTTTTAAAATTCCTGTGGTAAGGATCAATGATAGTAGAAGTTTGACCATTGTGATACTACACTGATTATGTACTGTTGCTTTCTTTTCTGTGCTTTCTTTTTCAGATAAGTCCCTCTGCTACATGTGAATGCCTCAGTAATAGGAAAGATTACCCATCATTCTTCAGGACTATTGCTAGTGATTACCACCAAAGCAGAGCACTTGCATATATTGTCAAGCACTTTGGCTGGTCTTGGGTTGGAGCTGTGAACAGTGACAATGACTACGGAAACAATGGAATGGCCATATTTCTGAAAACAGCCCAGGAGGAGGGAATTTGTGTGGAGTACTCTGTGAAATTCCATCGGACAGAGCCTGAAAAACTCCAAAGAGTGGTAGAGACAGTAAAAAGGGGCACTGCAAAAGTGATTGTTGCATTTCTTTCTCAAGTTGAGATGGGCAATCTGTTTGATCAGCTAAGTGTTCAGAACATTACAAACCTCCAAATAATTGGAGTGGAGGCTTGGATAACTTCAGAAAGTTTGATGATTCCAAACAGTTTTCATGTTCTGGGAGGGTCACTGGGGTTTGCAGTGAGAAAAACTAATATAGAGGGGTTTGCAGATTATGTTACAAAAACATTCTGGCACACAGCTTTTCCATGCTTACAGAGGGAGGGCAATTCATCTCAATATGGATTAAATTGCAGCAGTTATCAGGATCTGCTTGTGCTGAAAAATTACAATGAAGATTTAACTGAACAAAGATATTCAAACAATGTCTACAAAGCAGTTTATGCAATAGCATATTCACTACACAGTTTGCTCCAGTGCACAAAAAAAGGAGGTTGTGAAAAAAGTCTCACAATACAACCACAGCAGGTAAAAAGTGCTATAAAATAAGGTGACCAGACATGCCACTTCCTGGTAACACGTTCTGCCCAGGGTTTTTCTAAACTGACTAAAAAAACATTAAAAGTACCACAAGAGTGATTCAAAATCATAAAGGAGCCGTCTGCTCTGCTCTCTATCACTTTTTTTTAGTACTTAGATGCCATACAGTACAGCGATGGATATGGACAGCGCAAACAGCCAAAATGACTGGGCAGAATGTGTCCCACGGAAGTGGCACATCTAGTCACCCACACACACACACACACACACACAAACACACACACACACACACACACACACATATATATATATATATATATATATATATATATATATATATATATATATATATATATATATATATATATAGTGAAAGGATAAACTTTTTGGACTGAATTTTTTACTTTTTTTTACTAGGTGGTTGAGGCTCTGAAAAAGATAAATTCCACCTTAAAGACAGGAGATCACGTGTGGTTTGACAGCAGTGGAGCAGTTGTAGCACAATATGAAGTTGTGAACTGGCAACAGGACCTAAATGGATCAATCCAGTTTAAGCCAGTGGGATACTATGATGCCTCAGTGCCCCCTGACCAACAGTTTGTGCTCAACACTGAAAACATAATTTGGGCTGGAGGGCAGTTGGAGGTAAATACCTTGGTTATCCCAAGTTTAAATGGGGTTAGCATTATGTCAGTTAGTCATTGTGTCAAGTAGAAAGGGAATGCTTGTATTAACCTTTAGATTTTACATATAGATTACAATACAGATTACTTCACAGAGCTTCTCTCTCTCTCTCTCTCTCTTTATGTTTAGGAAAGGAAACATTTAAATAAATAAATAAATAAGCTCTGTAACACTTTCTATAGAGCCTGTATGTATGATACATTATAAGGGAATTATTAAGGCATTATAATGAATGCATAATGCATAAAAAAGCACTTATAATATGTTATATAAACTCATGAATAATCATAATAACAATTATAATACATCATAATTCTAACATATATAATTAAGATTATGATTATTTATAACAAACAATGAACACCATATTAAATCTACTGCATTTACAGTATCATATCTTGACATTGTTTAAGATCTGAGTATCTTACTACAGCTTTTGAGTGGTTAGATTTTGAGTGTCATTTCAGTGTTTCCTACGGAGCTAATGTTAATTGATTTGAGCTTAATACTCCAACTAAAAAAAATGTAAATTAAAGAAAAATGCAATGTTTTATAAGGTTACATTTTATTTTGATGGTCCCCTTAATCAATCAACAATGAGCAACTTTGCAACTACACGCCAACTAACTCTCATTAGAGTATTAGTGTAATGGCCGGAAGAAGGGGTGGAAGCAAGTGCAAGTTAAATGATAATTTAATGAGCAGTCAAATAAACAAGTAACATGAAGACAAGATAATGGGTGAGTGCGGTAAGTCTGATAGGGATCCGGGGAGTGACAATGTCCGATGACAATGTCCATTGGTGATCCAGGGAGTGGCAGTGAGAAGAGGCAGCAGGAGAGCGTGACACAGGGACTGATGAGCGAGCCGTGAAGGTGATGCATAAAGTCCATGGAAAGGGAGGAGTGGATGGGGTTCCGAAGATGAAGACGATACAACGACGAGAAGAACACATAGAACAGGAACGAGAGATCAGGAACAAACACTGGGACTGCATACAACGCTCTGACAAACACAAGACAAAAGACAGGGCAATATGTAGGGATTGGGTAATGAGTAGCAGCTAATGTAGATGAGCAATTAACAGACACATGAAACAATCAGTGCAGACACGAGACAGACAAAAAATCCACCCACATAGTGCAAATCCTGAGGCCACGGTTTACCAACCGTGACAGTACCCTCCCCTCTAGGAACACCTCCTGGTGTTCCCAGACAACCCTACCTGTCGACAGAAATCATCAATCAGGGAGTGATCCAGTATGTCCCTAGCAGGTACCAAACTCCTCTCCTCCGGACCGTAACCCTCCCAGTCCACCAAGTATTGCAATGCTCGTCCCCTCCGTCTTGAGTCCAGAATACAATTGACCAAATAGGTGGGCTCCCCATCTATGAGTCATGGCGGTGGGGGAACCAGGATGGGCAGGTTAGTTTGTGAATAAAACACAGGCTTAATTTTGGATACATGGAAGGCAGGATGAATCCTCCTGTACGCCAGAGGTAGTTTGAGGCAGACTGTCACCGGACTAATAATCTTGGTGACAGGGAACGGGCCAATAAATTTGGGAGACTTATTAGAAAGCCACACTTTTTGACCCACAAAGTATATGGGAAGCTTAGACCGTTGGCGATCGGCCTTGACCGTGGTGCTCTCCTTCACCTGTAGCAGAGTCTCAGATTCCAGACTAGGAAAAATAGGTGGCTGGTAACCTATGCTACACTCAAACGGGGACACAGGCCTATGGCTGACACTGGTAGAGAGTCATGAGTGTACTCAACCATAGAGTCTAAACATCGCAACGTTCTCTCTGTATCCTGGTTGGCCCGCTCAGACTGACCATTGCTCTGTGTATGATAACCCAAAGACAGACTAACCATTGCTCTTAACAATTTACAAAACTCTTTCCAAAATTTGGACACAAATTGGGATCCCCTGTCAGAAACCACATCTACCGGGAGGCCATGTAGCTGAAAGACGTGATCAATTACAGATTAATTGATACAAATTACCGCTGTCTCCTTAGCTGAGGGTAATTTGGGCAAGGGATTGAAATGTGCCACCTTTTGGAATTGGTCCACTATGGTCAAAATGACCGTCATGCCATTAGAGGGCGTTAACAAAACCTAGAGCGATGTGGTACCAGGGTCTTGAAGGGACAGACAGCGGTTGAAGAAGCCCATCCGGAGGTCGGTTAGACGTCTTACCACTGGCGCAAACTGAGCAGGCCAAAACAAAATTGTAAATGTCGCAAGCCATAAGTGGCCACCAGAATCTTTGCTTTACTAAGCACTTGGTGTGGCTTATCACTGGATGACAAGCGACATTGGAGCAGTGACCCCACTGAATAACGTCGGACCGTAACTCCTCTGGAATGAACAACCGATTGGGTGGGCACCCGGGCGGAGGCGTTACCCCTTCTAAGGCCGTCTTGACCTTCGACTCGACCTCCCATATGAGTGATGACATGACTATACACTCAGGTAAAATACACTCAGGAGTCACTGGGCGTTCAGAAGGATCAAAAAGACTTAACAAAGAATCGGGTTTGACTTTTTTGGAACCCGGGCGGTACGATAGGGAAAAATCAAATGACCGAAAAAAGTTCCCACTGAGTCTGCCTGGAGTTGAGTCTTTTGGCAGTTCTAATATATTCTAGGTTCTTGTGATCGGTCCAGACGATGAAAGGTACCCCCGACCCCTCCAACCAATGATGCCACTCCTCCAATGCTAATTTGATGGCCAATAACTCTCTGTTACCAATGTCATAATTACATTCGGCAGGAGATAAACGATGAGAAAAGAACGCGCACGGATGCATCTTGTCGTCTGAGGCAGCACGTTGGGAAAGAACTGCACCTACTCCCACCTCTGATGCGTCAACCTCGACCACGAACTGGATGGAAAATACAGTTTCGGCTGTATTAGACCACCAGAAAGCAGTACTGGGGGAGGTCAAGGCGGTCAGAGGTGAGACTAGTTGGCTGAAATTGCGAATAAAACACAGATAAAAATTGGTGAACCCCAGAAACCGCTGTAGGGCCTTATGGGAATCTGGACTTGGCCAATCTATCACAGCCTTAACCTTGTCAGGATCCATACATATTCCCTCAGACGAGACGATGCAACCCAGGAAGTGAACAGACTGTGCATGGAATACGCATTTCTCCGCCTTGACAAAAAGACCAATCTCTAGTAATCTCTGGAGCACTCGTTTGACGTGTTGCACGTGTTCCTGGAGAGACGAAGAAAAAAATCAGTATGTCATCCAGGTAAACATATATAAACCGATCTACCACATCTCTCAACACGTCATTAACGAGTGCTTGGAAAACCCCTGGCGAGTTGAAGAGCCTGAACGGCATCACCAAGTATTCAAAGTGCCCTCTAGGGGAGTTAAAAGTGGTTGTCCACTCATCCCCCTTCCTAATGCGGACCAAATGATAAGAGTTGCATAAATCCAGTTTTGTGTAGACGGATGCTCCCTGTAACCGCTCGAATGCTGAAGACATCAACGGCAAAGAATAGGTAAGCTTTACTGTGATGATGTTCAGCTCTCAGTAATCAATACAAGGCCGCAGGGAACCATCCTTCTTACCAACAAAAAAGAAACCCACCCCCGCTGGAGAAGAGGAAGGGCACATGAACCTCGATGCTAAAGAATCAGAAATAGATTTCCCCATGGCCTCCCTCTCCAGAATGGAAGGAGAGTAAAGTTTGCCTTTAGGTGTGGACTTTAACTCTATGGCACAGTCATAGGTACGATGCGGAGGGAGAGAAGCAGTGGACTTACTGAACACTTCCTTCAGGTCCAGGTACTCTGCTGGCACATTTGACAGAATCGTAGCCTCCTCCTGAAAGACGGAAACAGACACAGCAGGACAAGCAGAAACCAGATACGACTCATGACAACGTTCACTCCACAAGGTGATGGTGTTGGAAACCCAATCCACTCGTGGGTTGTGCTTGACTAGCCAGGGGTGACCTAAAACGATGGGTGCCACAGGGGAGTCCATGAGGAGGAAGGGAAGGGTTTCAGTGTGGTGGCCGGAGGTGAGGAGAATTATGGGTCCTGTAGTGTGGGTGATATGAGGCAGTTCCTGGCCATTGAGTAATCTGATGTGATTACCGATTACCCACCTCAGTTTCACCGGAAGGAGAGTTGATGACATTGAGGACTTCCCGGCGGAGATCTCACCCAATAGTAGCCTCAATCTTACTACCGGACTGACTCCTTTTACCAGGCAGGAAAGCAGAAGATGTCCAGAGTCACCGCAATACAGGCACAGTCCGGGGCATCTCTGTCTCCTCCTGGGTCAGTCGAGCTCTACTCACCTGCATGGGTTCGTGATCGATGACGGGACCGACCATGTTCTCCCGGCTCGAGTTGCCACTCTCAGGGGTGCCGGGAAGACGTGTGTGACAGGCCTACGCCCCAGGTGGTCAATACGAGTGTCCATGCGGAGCGCCAAGTCGATGAGTCCATTGAGGCTGGTTGGCAACTCGAGAAGTAAGTAAGTAAGACTTAAGAAAGTGATGTGGAACTCGCTGCTTCCATGTTGGGTCAGATCGTTCTGTAACTGCTCCGGGTGTGTGTTCACAGTGTGTGTGTGTGTGTTCACTGCTCTGTGTGTGTGCACTTTGGATGGGTTAAATGCAGAGCACAAATTCTGAGTATGGGTCACCATACTTGGCTGAATGTCACGTCACTTTCGTCACTTTCACTTTTACTTTCACTTTAACGGCCGGAAGAAGGGGAGGAAGCAAGTGCAAGTTAAATTATATTTTAATGAGCAGTCAAACAAATAAGTAACATGAACACAGGATGATGGGTGAGTGCAGTAAGTCTGATAACGATCCGAGGAGTGACAATGTCCAATGGTGATCCAGGGAGTGGCGGTGAGTAGAGGAAGCAGTAGAGCAAGACACAGGGACTGAGATGAGCGAGCTGTGAAGGTGATGGGTGAAGTCCATGGAAGGTGAGGAGTGGATGGGGTTCAACGACGAGAAGAACACACAGAACAGGAACGAGAGATCAGGAACAAACACTGGGACTGCATAGAACCCTCTGACAAACACAAGATGAAAGACAGGGCAATATGTATGGATCGGGTAATGAGTAGCAGCTGGTGTAGATGAACAATTAATGGAGATGCCTACATGAAACAATCAGTGCTGACGCGAGACACACACAAACTCAAGAATAGTAGACTCTAGTATGGTAGAATAAGTTGATGAACTTGCATAGACATTTATATTCAGTTTATCTGTTGGTTGACCCCAGAAAATAACGTGTTGGCATATATTTACAGTAGCAGACACACTAATACTCTAATGACCACTAGTTGCAAATAAAGTTGCAGAGTTACTTATCAACAGCTGTCTAAATGGTGCCATCAAAATAATCAAACTGATATTACAATAAAAATAGTTCAAAGCAAACGTGACATATTACACATTCATGTGATCTGATATCTGATCTTATGGCTGTTTGAGAGAAAAAAAAACCTATGAGAAATATAATCCATTGTAAAAGTGGATGCAACATGTTCATTGTGTTATAAATCATCATACTCTTACAAGCTATAACCAGAAATAAGTAAATAGTATAATATATTAAAACTTTTCTTATGAATATTCCTGAGATGATAAAACATATTATAAGGTTTTTTTATAATGTATTATGCATTAATTATAATGCCTTATATACCTTTATAATGTATTGTAAATACAGGCGTTCCCAAAAGCTCTAAATCAGTTTTTCTCAATAAAATAGGTGCCATTTGATATTTGCAAAATGTAACACTTTAAATTCTATATTCTATTCTACATCCAAAAAATATATATATATTCATTTCACACAGACCATGTAATTCTGCTTGTGGAATTTGTTGTACATTGTAGAAGCCAAGGTCTGTGTGCAGTGAGAGCTGTCCTACAGGAACTAGGAAGGCTGCACAGAAAGGAAGACCTGTCTGCTGTTATGACTGTATTCCATGTGCAGAAGGAGAAATCAGTAATGAGACAGGTAATCTTCAGCCCATCTCAAAGCTTCAAAGAAAACTGGTTAGTTGTTTTGTTTGTGTTTTCCTTCTGTTGTTAAGGATGCAGGTTCTTATCAAGAGACTTTACGAATGAAGTAACTTCACCCTTTGTCTCTAACTACAGTGAACACCGCTTCCTTTCCAGATTCAAATAACTGCAAGCAGTGTCCAGGGGAATACTGGTCTAATGCTGACAAAGATAAATGTGTGTTAAAGGCTATAGAGTTTCTGTCATTCACAGAAAATATGGGTATTGTGCTAGTCTTTTTCTCACTTTTTGGAGTAGGAATAACTGCACTGGTAGCCATACTTTTTTACAGAAAAAAGGACACCCCCATAGTAAAAGCCAACAACTCAGAGCTGAGTTTTTTGCTGCTCTTCTCACTGACTTTTTGTTTTCTCTGTTCACTTACTTTCATTGGTCGGCCCACTGAGTGGTCCTGTATGTTGCGTCACACAGCATTTGGGATCACTTTTGTCCTCTGTATCTCCTGTGTTCTGGGAAAAACAATAGTGGTGTTAATGGCCTTCAAGGCTACACTTCCAGGAAGTAATGTCATGAAATGGTTTGGGCCTGCACAACAACGACTCAATGTTCTTGCCTTTACACTTTTACAGGTTCTTATTTGTGTGCTTTGGTTAACAATATCTCCACCTTTTTCCTACAAAAACATGACATATTATCATGAAAAGATCATTCTTGAATGCAGGCTGGGTTCTATTATTGGTTTTTCTGCTGTGCTGGGTTATATTGGCCTATTGGCTGTCTTGTGCTTCATTTTGGCTTTTCTGGCTCGCACATTGCCTGATAACTTTAATGAAGCTAAATTCATCACTTTCAGTATGCTCATATTCTGTGCTGTTTGGATCACATTTATACCAGCTTATGTCAGTTCTCCTGGAAAATTTACTGTGGCTGTGGAGATATTTGCCATTTTAGCCTCAAGCTTTGGTTTATTATTCTGCATATTTGGACCCAAATGCTATATCATCCTGTTTAAGCCTGAACAAAACACAAAGCAACATGTGATGATAAAGAATCCTTCTAAATCATTTTAAGAAATAAAATGGATGTGTAATTATATATATATATATATATATATATATATATATATATATATATATATATATATATATATATATATATATATATATATAAGGGGTGTAACGATACGCGTATTCGTATTGAACCATTCGGTACGAGGCTTTCGGTTCGGTACGCGGTACGCATTATGTACCGAACGGTTCGTTGGACTAATTAATTATATTTGAAAAATAAATAAATAAATATATATATATATATATATATATATATATATATATATATATATATATGTATATATATATATATATATATATGTATATATATATATATGTATATATATATATATATATATATATATATATATATATATATATATATATATATGTGTATATATATATATATATATATATATATATATATATATATATATATATATATATATATATATATATATATATAATGATATGCGTTCAACAAGGTAGCTCAATAACCCAAATGACGTAACAGGCAACGCCCTTGACACCCCCGAAGAAGAAAAAAACACCAACTTATATGTTTATGTTAGGCTACTCAGTCAGGCGCTCGCTCACTCAGTACACGCTGAGTGAGAGAGCAGTTCATGCAGTGTACGCGGTGGCCAATGCGTTTAACAGACCAGAAATAGAAGATCCTCAAATAACCAACAGCACTGGTGTTTGGGTGCACTTTGGATTCCCTGTAAGCCATGGTGATGGCAAGAGAGTGGTGGATAAAAAAACAACGGTATGTCGCATCTACATGACAATAGGGTACACCAGCGGGAATACAAAAAAAAAACAAAAAAAAAACAGCGGGAATACTTGAAACATGTCAACTCATTTACGCCGACATCACCTTAGTGTGTCAGTATCTGGGAAAAGACGAAAAAAAAAATATCCCCGCAGCATTTAGGCAGACACTTCCAACGGATTCAAACAGGGCAAAAGACATCACCGCGTCGATTGGTAGGCTTCATTTACGTTATAGCCGCAGATATGAGACCTTACTATTTACCATTCATTCTGTCATCACCATTATAGCTTACAGGGAATCCAAAGTGCACCCAAACACCAGACCTGTTGGTTATTGGAGGATCTTATTTTTCTGGTCTGTTAAACACATTAGCCATTTTGCAACGAGCCTTCAGCACGTACTGAGTGAGTGAGCGCCTATAGTGGAAAGCGCAGGTTTTAAGAACATGCTTAATTAGCCCCGTTACAATATTCCTTCACGAGCCCATTTCAGCCAGACCGTAATTCCTGCTTTGTTCCATAAAACATAAGCCCTATAGAGTTATAGAGTTCCATATAAAAAGTTACATCTTTGTATTTGTTCATAACTACTACAACAATATAACATTTTCATTTTTTTTTTTTATAAGGAGCTGTTTTTGTTTTATACAGTATGCTGCTAAGAAAACACCATAGAAGATGGGTAAAGAATAGCTCCATCATTGTTCAATGTAAAAAACAAAAACAAACATACATTGTTAGTTTTAATAAATAAAACATTTTTTAAAAATCAAGGAAATTTATCTGCCAATTTTTTCATTTTGCTGTATCTAAAACGTACCGAACCGTACCGAACCGTGACACCAGTGTATCGTATCGAACCGAACCGTGAATTTTGTGAACCGTTACACCCCTAATATGTGTATATATATATATATATATATATATATATATATATATATATATATATATATATATATTTTGCCAGATAATTACCAGGACATTTTCTGTCAGATTTATGGACATTTCCTTCAACATTAATACAGAAATTTTTGTAGATTTACATTTTCTTCTGGACCATAAATGGACAAGATTTATTTTAGAAACATAAATTTATTTGAATATCTTTAGTAACAAATAAATACAGCACAATATATAAAGTACAAATTGAACATGGTTTATTTTTACCTTATGTTTATTTGCCTTAAACAGGTAAAAAAAAAAAAAAAAAAATATGTATATTATTACATAAATTAATGTAACAATGTGTAAGGCACCACTGAAAATGCTTTTATTGTGGAACAGTTTTTAGTTTTAAACAGCAACAGGCAGAAAAAAAAAAAAAGTACAATATTGGTGTTGCTCCAAATAGGTCACAAAGAAAACTTCACAGTGAAACATATTTCATATTTACCATATTTTAAAATACATGGGAAAAATTTATACAAAGACAGAGATGTCATTAATAACAATTGCTACAGACTTATAGTCAATAGTCAAGTGAAATGTCACCATTTTCCTATAAAACACAACATTATTTAAAAGGACAGTTCACCCAAAAATGTGAACTCTGTCATCAGTTATTCTCCCTCATAACATTCCAAAACCATATGATTTTCATTCATCTTTGGAACACGAATGAAAAGTATTTTTAATGAAATCTCTGTGTTTTCTGTCCCTCCACTGGTAGCGTACAACAGCAAAATTGCAAGTGTTAATTCAACTCTAGCAGAGTTAAAATCAACTCCGAAAAAGTGTACATATTGTCCCAATCTTTTCAGAGTTAACTTTAACACTCTTCAAAGAGTTACATGTTTAACACTGTGATTGAGTTATATGTACACGGTATAGAGTTAAAAAAACAACAACTCTGGTCCACACCACAGTGTTGATTTTTCCTTAACACCAGTGTAAAGAGTTATAATTTAACACCTTTAAGATTGATTTTAACTCTTGATATTTTAACTCCACTGTATTGAGTTAGCATTACAAAAACTCTCCTGCACAGCAAAAAAGTCAAACTTAACACTCATGGAATGTATATATGACAATAAATAAATGAATCCACAAATCAATACATGTTTACATTTATTAATTTAAATTGAAGTATTGTGACTTTATCTCTGCACAAAAATGTCTTCACATTCAGTGTTTTCAATAGATGTAAACAACATGTTCTTACAAAAATTAAAACATAATGTTAAAGCAAATCAGTGTAAAGGCACAAAATACGTCTTATTTGGTCCATATGTATTCTGAATTTCATTAGGTTTAACCAAATTTTTTCCTGATGTATAAATGGGTGCCGCCATTTGGAAATTCTATGGGTGTAGCTTCCGGTCTCATTTGCATCCAGCTATTTTTAGCTGTACAAAACTGTCAGTTTTGCTGCTTGATATTGACAATTGATGTATCCTATAATACTATTTGGTAACGCTTTAAAATAATGGTCCGTTGTTAATAAGTAACTACGCAGGAAGTAATAGGTAGTACTACATTAACACTTAACTTAATACTATTAACTAATATAGAAGCAAGATTAACTAAGCAGTAAGTAATAGCTCATTTAGGACATAGGTAGTTCCTTATTAGTTATTTGATAATTACTAAAGAAAAATATCGTCATTGAGAACTACTTTGGAACTATGGCCAACTAATGAAGAATAACCAATTAATTACTAATCACAACAGCTACGTCTATAAAGTGAACAATTAGCTTCTTTATGGAAACGTGTATATATATATATATATATATATATATATATATATATATATATATATATAGCCTATCCATATGATATATTTTATGAGCTCCATTAAGTTCAATGTCTCCAACTCTAATAACTTTAACGTTAGTGATATCATGCTGGGGAGGGCTTCTCTTTAGGAAGTGACAATAAATAATGATGTTCTCTTGTCAAAACATCTTTGCATCCTTCATGAATACATTGACTGCATTTATAGTGTTAAGCACAAAACAACATCTTCCAGATTACAATGTCTGGTAGAATATCACTAGTTCCTCACAGAAATATATGGCTGTACAGTATGTGTCAGATAATTTTATTGTAAATTACTTGTGAAATCCATTACTCATTACTCAAGTGTTATCTTGTCAGTCCGCAGGAACTACTATAGTGATCTGGCCCATTATTTTAAAGTGAAAAACATGTTAACTCCTGACTAATTACTCAAGCGTTACCTTGTCAGTCCGCAGGAACTACTATAGTGATCTGGCCCATTATTTTAAAGTGAAAAACATGTTAACTCCTGACTAATTACTCAAGTGTTACCTTGTCAGTCCGCATGAACTAACGTTACTAGTGATCTGGACCATTTATTTTAAAGTGAAAGATTTTTTATTTTAAAGACAACATTTCTTAAAACTACATAACGTTACTGTTATAAATAAACAAATAACAAACAAACAAACGTAACGTTAATCATTTATTTTTTGCGAAAATATCAAAAGTGGTACCAAAAGTAGTTCAAATGATAATGAGTTCCAGTCGCAGTCCTCCATATGGAGGTATTAGTTTTTATAGGGTACAGAGCAGAATTTAATTTATTAATCCATTAAATTATGTATCTGTCTTCTCTCCGTGAAGGCGCACTGGCGCAGTATTCAAATGTCATAAATTGAAACACAACATGTCGCAATCTGTGACGAATTGGATAAGGACCAATGAGCGTTCGATATCAGTGCCGTAAATCATGTCGTAACGTGGCGCACTGGCGCTATTTTCAAATTCATAACGAGCGCGAGCTCAGCTTTGACTGTGACGGACGCTGTTGCTGAGAATGAATATGAAGAACCATTGATAAAGGGCTGAATTTGGATATGTTCCTTGCAAACATCTGGATTCTAAAGATATGCAGTACAGCAAACAAATAAAATGGATGTGATTTGTAATTGTATGCTGTGCTTTTGTGTGTATCTATGGTTTGCAGCATGCACAGAAATGTTAGTTCCTATTAAATAGACGAGTAAACTGCTTTCAATAAATTGAATAAAAACAGGTATTTGTACGTTTTACTGCTATAAATACGTATAAATTGTACGTTTCTATGTGCATGAAAACGTATGTAAATATACGTGTGATAGAACCACATTTAACGTAAAAATACACACGTATTCTCATGAGATCACATTGAACACTCGAGTCATGGATTTCACAAGTAATTTACAATAAAATTATCTGACACATACTGTACAGCCATATATTTCTGTGAGGAACTAGTGATATTCTACCAGACACATTGTAATCTGGAAGATGTTGTTTTGTGCTTAACACTATAAATGCAGTCAATGTTTTCATGAAAGATGCAAATATGTTTTGACAAGAGAACATCATTATTTATTGTCACTTCCTGAAGAGAAGCCCTCCCCAGCATGATATCACTAACGTTAAAGTTATTAGAGTTGGAGACATTGAACTTAGTGGAGCTCATTAAATATAACATATGGATAGGCTATATATATATATATATATATATATATATATATATATATATATATATATATATATATATATATATACACGTTTCCATAAAGAAGCTAATTGTTCACTTTATAGACGTAGCTGTTGTGATTAGTAATTAATTGGTTATTCTTCATTAGTTGGCCATAGTTCCAAAGTAGTTCTCAATGACGATATTTTTCTTTAGTAATTATCAAATAACTAATAAGGAACTACCTATGTCCTAAATGAGCTATTACTTACTGCTTAGTTAATCTTGCTTCTATATTAGTTAATAGTATTAAGTTAAGTGTTAATGTAGTACTACCTATTACTTCCTGCGTAGCTACTTATTAACAACGGACCATTATTTTAAAGCGTTACCTACTATTTTAATCTGTTATCTATATTAATGTGGTGCGTCCGAACCAGTTGCACCCCCTAAGGACGGCCCTGGCTGAATGTATGTTACTGATCACTGAACAAAGTCTGTGTCAATGGCGTTTGGACCTCCTTGAAAAAAGTAGTCTCTTTCTTTTTTTCAGGACGACAGGATGTGGTTCTCTGCTGTTTCCAGCTAAGCAAGAAATCCACTCCCACTTGCAGCATCACAAAAGTGTTCCTATAATGTTGGGGGGAAAAACTGAATAAATTCACATCCATTTATCAAAGCTATTATTAACAAGTGAAATATCAGGGACAAGTATCAATTACAATACAATACTGAACTAATAGTGTCTCATGAACACACAGTCATGCACAGAGACCAACAATCAAGTCAGGATATTTGTTAAATAATGTGAAAAAGTTCAGTATGTTTCTCATCAAACCTTATTGTATACCTGCAGAACACTTGGAAAATACATCACATAATACATAAGACCACTCTGTTATACTTTGGTTTCTATTTTAACAGATTGATGTTGTTCGCCATAGACTGACATTATATGGGCAAGCACATTTGGGACATTTTATTTAAATCTCCTTTTGTGGTCTGACAAAGGGAACTATCTCTTTAAAGGAAAGCATTTAACTCACTGTAAAAGTAAATATTTTTTTGTAAAAAGAAGTCTGTCTATTGGAAAATAGGTTGCGATTCCTGACTTCCATGTTGATCTCAGTGGGCTGAGACAGGGCTCTGTCTATCAAAATGAATATGCATAACTGGGACAGCAGATAAATAAATGACAGTACAAGCATACCAAAAAAAAAATATCTGATTTGTAGTTCATGCTACCCATGTGTCATAGTCCTTTGTTAAAACCAAATTCACCGTCTTCTCCCCATCGTGAGTGAAAAAAAAAAGTTTTGGAAAGAACAGCACATAAATATCACTATAAATCAATGTATTATAATTAAACACTTATTTTAAAAGAGATAAAACACTTAACGTACTTAATACTTAAAACACTTAACGTAACTTCCTTTCAGAAAATAATTGAGGTCCTCGTCTGTTCTGCATCAAGTGAAAGAAAATGTTGTTGAGAAAAGTTTATGCACACAGCAAATAAATATGGTTATAAAACGATGTGATATTACAAAACACATTTTATGAGTAAGATTACGCACTTTATTTCGCCGTTTTCTATCCTAATATGCGCCTCATAGCAAAGAAAATGGCGTCTGTGAAAAAATATTTCATATGGGTCAGGTGCGCGCACATGAGCAAATGTCCCGGATGTGACTATTAACACTCAACATTGTTAATAAAGGTAAATCTGCATATTTACACTGCCAGAGGGGGCTGTTTACACTAGCTAGTGTTAATTCAACACCACAACTTTAAAACTTTACTCTAAAAGTACCTAACACTAGTATTTCAACACTAAAGATCTTGCTGTGTACCATTAGTGTTCCAAAAATGAACAAAAGTCTAACAGGATTGGAATGAAAATGTTCATATCATATTATGGGGGAACTAACCCTTTAAGTTAGATTACTTACCTCTAACTAATGCTAAATTATCTGCATCTACAATTGACTTAGTACTGAAAAAAAAATTATTGTACAGCATTTGAAAATAAAGATTCATGCACTCATGCCTGCCATTTCAATGTGAAACTATGATAACTATACAATCTAAATTGAGCACAGGGCTCCATATTATCTCCTACCATGCACCAGTTTTGCTGTATGTTCAGTCCAAGTCCTTGAGAGTTAAAAAAAAAACAAAAAAAAAAACATATTGTACATGGATTCTTCATGTTGTTCATACACTGAACAAAATAAACACATTACTTTTGTTTTTGCCCCCATGTTTCACGAGCTGAACTCAAAGATCTAAGACTTTGTCTATGTAAACAAAAGGCTTATTTCTCTCAAATATTATTCACAAATATGTCTAAATCTGTATTAGTGAGCACTTCTCCTTTGCTGAGATAATCAATAATATTTTATCAATAATAATTGATGACTGTTCTTTAAAGACCAGCAGTTTTACAGAAGAATGGGATCATTTGTCACAAACTGACAGTCACAACTTAAAGGAACACTCTGACTTTTGGGACTTAAGCTTATTCACAGTATCCCCCAGAGTTAGATAAGTCCATACATACCTTTTTCATTTCTGTGCGTTCTGTAAGTGTTATTTGAGGCACCCACCGCTAGCCTAGCTTAGCACAAAGACTGGATGTAAATGGATACTGTTAGCATAGTAATCCCAATAAGTGACAAAATAATGTAAACATTTTCCTATTTACATGTTGTGATCTGTATAATCACAGCGTGTACAAATAACAAGGCTATATGAGACAGAGACCATTTTTAATCGTATAAATGCTGGGAACTATATTCTCACTAGGCGTAGGAGCACAGCTAACGTTACTTGGGCGGAGTGGCTACTTGGGCGGAGTGATTAACGCAGCACACGAGACGCGCTGTTGATGGTTCCGTAAACAAAACAAGTGACTAGCTAGACGTGACTCATTATCCTAACTTTGGATTGCCTGTGATTCTCTGCCGCCTGCCCCGACCCCTGCCTGGTATTGTTGCTGTTTCTGGATATCCCTTGACACACTTGATGCTGTTCCTGATATCTTCCTGTCTGACCATTCTTTAATAAACTACTGCATATGGATCTGCATGTCTCTGACTCCATTTTACAGTGAGTCAAAATGATTGATTTTTCTTTTATGCCAAACATCATTAAGATATTAAGGTCATGTTTCATGAAGATATCAATAAATATATATAAACTTTTTATATATATATATATATATATATATATATATATATATATATATATATATATATATATATATATATATATATATATAAATTTTTTATTTGTCCTATGCATTGCTAAGAACTTTGAAAACTTCAAAAGGTGATTGTAATGAATTACAAACTTCATGATCTTCGGGAAGAAGGAGGTGGGAATCGGCGGACAATCAAACAGAAACTTTAATATTCAAAATAAAGACAAAACAGTGCATCAGCCCCTCACGGACGACTGACATGCACAAATAAAAACCAAAACACAAACTAAAATCCAGGCTTGGTCCTCTCTCGTCCTGCATGGTCGTCGCTCCTGTTTTATATCCTTCCATCTCCTCCGTGGAACTCAAGACCCCATTCCCACGTCTCTCGGCCCCACCCCACTCGTCACATACCCCTCGCAGGCCGGGGGGCACCCACGAGACTGTGCTCTGTCCCCCCTCCCTCCGGGGGGACCGCTCACAGTGACCTGCTGGAACCTGGGGGTAGGACAGACGAGGCAAGAGAAAAGAAGATGGAAGGAGGAGCGACAGAGATGGACTGCTGCTCGGCCCTCCACCAGCTGGGTGATCTCCTCTGCGGTGCCTGGCGGTGGCACTGGACGGCCCTCGGCGGTCGGCACGACACTCCTCCGCCGCCCGGTGGAGGGCGACTGCTCATCCGGTTTTGGGCAGCCGGCAGAAGTCCCCCGTTCCCTGCTCCTCCCCATTCTTGACGGATGGCAACAGGCTCCAGCCCCCTGGCGAACGGCGCAAACTCCTCCGCTCCCTCAATGATGGCAGCCGCCCCTCCACATCAAGGGCAGCCGGCAATCGAGCTCGCCCCGGCAACTCACTCCAGCCCACCGCCTCGAGCGTCCATGGCGGCACACTTCTTCGCCTGCTTGATTCACCGCAGCGGTGAGGGATCTTCAGCAGTGCGTCCCTCCTTCTCCCGGGTTTCAGCACCACTGTGTCACAGTGATTTTCTCTGTATTTTCTCTGTAATCACTCGTCACAGTGATTTTCACTGTATTTAGATTTATTTTGCATCGTCAGATTCCAGATTTTAAAATAGTTGTATCTCGGCCAAATATTGTCCTATCCTAACAAACCATATTGAGCTTTCAGATGATGTATAAATCTCAGAATACAGAGTGATTAAGCCAATCAGCAGATATGGAGATGGTTAGGAGGCCATTATGGTCAGAGGTCAATGGGTGAATTTGGCTAGGATGGAATTTGGCCCTTTTCTGGCTGTTCATTGACCTTTTCACAGATACAGGTATGTCATCACCACTGTCCTTGATGTGGTAGCCCAGGGATAGGTTTGGCAAAAGGTCTTATCGCTGATTTATTTCTCTCACAACAAAAATCAACGTCTGCATCCACCTCAGAGCTCAAGGAGTGAAGCTGCATCAGATTTCACACACACACACACACACACACACACACACACACACACACACCCACACTTGTATTAAATGTGATCATTTATTGTATTTAATGCAAACTTATTAACATTATTCATTATTGCAATGCAAATAATAATAATAATAAATAAATAAAATGAAATAATTTCTAAATATTACAAAACAATGATACGATTATGAAAGCATGACACACAATTTATATTTGCTCTTGACAGAAGAAAAAGATGGAATAAAAAACTACGACTTTATTCAGCATTGTTTTATTCAGTGGGTCTGTTCCGAGCTCGATGTAACCGGATCTTCTTGAACCAGTTCACCAAATCGAACTGAATAGCCAGATAACGAACGAATGATTGACTCGTTCTCGAGTCAAGATCTGGTTGCATCGGTTTTCGGATCACCAGTAGTGATGAGAGGTTTGGTTCTTTTCCACAAACCGGTTCTTTCGGACGGTTCGATTCAATAAACTGGTTGAAGAAAACGGTTAACCGGTTCTTTTGCACTCGATGTAATGACGTCATTGGCGATGATTGCCCTTGATTCAAGCCTTCAGTTTACCCGCGCTGATAACATTAGCACAGAAACAGTTCAGAATTAATCATCAAAAGAAACAGTTCAGTTCAGATCCGTTGTGTGTCAGTCTGCTTCATTCTGAATCACGCATGCGCAGTATCATCAGGTCCTCAGATCTCGAATCGAACATAAATGGTTTTTGACTCGAGAACGAGTCAATTGATCGCTCGTTGCCTGGTTAGGCTCAGTGTTCATCTTCAGTTCTCTCTTCACAGCAGTTCAGTCAGTGTACTGTTTGAGGACATGAATTACCCCGGGATATTGGTTTGTTTTAACTCAGAGGGAGTGTCAGCCACATTAAAAAAAGTAATTTGTGGATTAATGCTTATTGGAGACACAAACCATTTCAAACAATTCAAATTTCGATTTGGTGAACTGGTTCAAGAAGACCTGGTTACATTGAGTGATTCATTCGCGAACCATACATCCCTACACTGCAGAGTTTTGAACTCGCTAACAACAGACCTGGAAGAGAAAACAATGCTGGGTAAAGTCATAGTTTTTTTTTTCTATTTTTGGACCAAAAATACAGGTTTGGAACGACATGAGGGTGAGTTAAAAATTACATAATTTTAATATTTGGGTGACCTAACCCTTTAATCTTTCACCTTCTTAAAGCTTTTATTTCGACTCTGCAAACCAATACACAGCAGAGGACAACATGTAAAATGCAAAAGCAAAAGTTCATTAAGCTGTGCCATAACTGATAATTGACAGAATCTAATAGATACAGCATAGAGTAGATAATCTGTGATTGAGGGATGGCCTTAACTTTTCAACTGGAGATAAATATATATATACAAATAAATAAAAAAATCATATGCCCCTCCTGCTGTTAATCTTTTATGTAGCAAGCCCTTGTGAATGAAATTATTTATCTGAGCCAATGATAATGCACACGTGATACACATTCATCCATGAGACAACATCAAACAATCAAGCAATAATAAATAATTACTTACTTGGGAAGTGTAGGAAAGTTAATTTTTATTATATTAAACTGAAATAAGCCTAAGCATTTGGAAGATGCTTTTTATCAGTTTGTACATTTCCCAGAAATCAATTTGCCTTTCTTTCTTAATTTTTTTTCAATGCAACAGATTATGATAAATTTGTTTAATTATTCACCATATTAATCACCATAATCTACTAAGTAAAGCTTTATTGATATTGTAATTATTGATTTTGTAATGTATAATATTATGTATAACACAGACACTAATAATAGTTTCAGATTGAGGCATCTTGGGAAACTTAATAGTGCACCTGTTTTGATATACAACTCAGGACGACGTCATGAATAATGATATGTTTTATTAACATATAAAACCAAAGGTAAGACAAGCATCTCCTCACTTTTTTTCTTCTGAAGGTTAACAGAATAATGATTCATATTTTTGTCTCTGTATTTCATCTTTCCAGTGCAGCTGTAACTTCAAGCTGCAGCCCACAAGGTGACTTTAATTTGGCAGTATTCATGACTAGTGGAGACTTCACAATAGGAGGAATTTTTCCTTTGCATTATAGAGTAGAGCTTCCTCCAGCAGACTACAAAAATAGACCTTTAGCAGCACAGTGTCAAGGGTAAGGACATGTCTTATATGTTATTTACCTCATTTTAAATATGTTTTTTATGTTTTATTCATTTTCTGAAGAATTATTATGAGAAACCCATCCACTGTTTTAAAAGAAAGTATTTTTATAACATAATTTTATGCAGGTTTGATCTAAGGGCTTTCCGCTGGGCTCTCACTATGACACTTGCTGTGGAGGAAATAAACAACAGAGAAGATATTTTACCAAACCATACTCTGGCTTATAGTATCTTTGACTCTTGTGGCGCTCCTGTGATTGCTCAGAAAGCAATCCTGGCAGTGTTGAATGGACAGGATGTTTTTCAAAGTGTTATATGTTCTGGAGCTAGCACTTTATTAGGATTAATAGGGGAGTCTGGATCCTCACAATCAGTAGTTGTCTCCAGAACTCTGGAGCCTTTCAGAATACCCATGGTAAAAATAAATGAAAACAAAAGCAAAGAGAAATTAATAAATACATTTTCCTGTTTATAGTTGGCTAACACTTGTTTCTTCTATTTATTTATTTATTTTTTATTATTATTTTATTTATAGATAAGTTACTTCTCAACCTGCTCTTGTTTAAGCAATCGGAAGCAGTTCCCAACATTTTTCAGAGTGATTCCCAATGATGATTATCAGGTGAAAGCTATTGCACAACTCTTAAAGCGGTTTGACTGGACATGGGTTGGAATGGTCACTGAAGACGATGACTATGGCAGGTTTGCTTTACAAGGCTTAAAGCGAGAAATTGAGAATACCAACATTTGTCTGGCCTATCATGAAATGATCCCTAAAGACTGTACCCAGGAACAGGTCCTGAAGATTCTTCAAGTAATGAAGGAATCAACAGCCAAGGTGGTGGTTGTTTTTTCAGGGGAGGGGGAATTTGACCCTTTCTTAAGAGAGTTTGTGACCCAAAATATCACAGGAATTCAATGGATTGCAAGTGAGGCTTGGGTTACAGCTTCAATATTAGCAGAAACATATCCATTCTTAGATGGCACAATTGGGTTTGCAATACGTCAAGGACACATTCCAGGTCTTCAGAATTACCTCAAAACAGTGACCCCAGAAAGGTACCCTTCTAACCCTCAAGTTCAGGAGTTGTGGGAGGCTCTCTATGGTTGTTCTCCCTCCACATCCAGCTTGAACAGTCATTTGCCCTCCTGCACCGGAAAGGAAATTCTCAGACAAGAGCACTCTGCCTTCATGAACACATCCAGCCCTCGTGTGTCCTACAATGTATATAAAGCAGTGTATGCCTTTGCTCATTCTCTACATAATCTCATTCACTGTAAACCTGGAAATGGACCGTTTGAGAATTTCTCATGTGCTAACCTCAACAACGTGTTTCCATGGCAGGTAAAATAGCTAAGGGTTTAAGGAAAACTGAATTTTCACAAATAATATGGATTATCTGCATCTGTTTCTTCTTAAAATTTGTTTTTAATCATAAATATCTGCCCCCTCCATCCCTCCATTTTCCCCCTTCTTGTTGCTTTTTTTCATCTCCAAAGCTTCAGCATTATTTACAGGAAATCTCTTTCTCTGTTTCTGGAGAAAAGGTCAGTTTTGATGTTAAGGGAGATTCAATCCCATCATATGATTTAATAAACTGGCAAAGGCATGCAAGTGGCGAAATTCAATTCATTAAGGTGGGCCTCTATGATGGTGCTCAGCAAACTGGGAGAGAACTGTTGATTGTGGAGCAGGCTATCATGTGGTCTCACCAACAGAACAAGGCAAGGTGTTGACTGTGCACTGCACTGCCATCTATTGTTATATTAAAAACATTGTCACTATGTAATCTTTTGAACTTCAATATTTGCATAATAACTTTGTGAATAATTAAAACAGGTGACTTTTTTATGTTTCAATACTCCTAATTATGTTGTTTGGACACACACATTCTAATAAGAATTTAATAATAATAATAATAATAATAATAATAGTAATAATAATATATATATATACCTTTATTTATTTTTATTTTTTTTAGGTACCTGTGTCTGTATGCAGTAACAGCTGCACTCCAGGATTCAGGAAGGCTGTCCGTCGTGGGCAACCTTTGTGTTGCTTTGATTGTGTTCCATGTGATATTGGCAAGATCAGTAATCAGACAGGTCAAAACACCCTACTGAATGTTTTCCTATTGACAAGTTTTTCATGTTCTTATTACATTCATCTTCATAATTTGCCTTAATTGACCTGATTTTAAAATTTCTCTTTATTTATAGATTCAGTAGATTGTCTGTCATGCCCTGAAGATTATTGGTCCAATGTGAATGGAACAATATGTGTTCCGAAAGTGGTTGAGTTTCTCTCCCATGATACAATGGGAATCACCCTGACTCTGATTGCTGTAGTGGGAGCATTTCTGACTGTCACAGTACTGGTGATATTTCTGTACAACAAAGGAACCCCTATAGTCCGTGTGAATAACTCTGAACTCAGTTTTTTTATCTTGTTATCACTGACTCTGTGTTTTCTATGTGCTTTGGTGTTTATTGGGGAACCTACATCCTGGTCCTGCATGCTGCGACACACTGCCTTCAGCATTACTTTCTCTCTCTGCATCTCCTGCATCCTGGGCAAGACTTTAGTGGTATTGGCAGCTTTTACAGCTACCCGACCTGGAAACAATATAATGAAATGGTTGGGCCCCACACAGCAGAGAATAATCATCTTCTGCTGCACTCTGGTTCAGGTGATCATATGTACTGCTTGGCTTACAATATCCCCTCCTTTCCCCTATAGAAACACTAAATATCAACAGTCCAAGATAATCCTGGATTGCAGTGTGGGCTCTGATCTGGCCTTCTGGTGTGTGTTGGGATATATAGGCCTTTTGGCCTGTGTAATTTTTTTTCTGGCTTTTCTGGCCCGAAAGTTGCCAGGCAATTTTAATGAGGCCAAATACATCACCTTCAGCATGCTTATATTTTGTGCAGTGTGGCTAGCATTTGTCCCTGCATATGTCAGTTCACCTGGTAAATTTACAACCGCTGTTGAGATTTTTGCTATTTTAGCTTCTAGTTTTGGCCTGCTCTTCTGCTTGTTCACCCCCAAATGTTACATTATTTTATTAAAGCCTGAGAAGAACACAAAGCAACATTTAATGGGAAAATTTACAAAATAAAATCATGTTGTATAATATATTTGATATTTAATGAATGTGAAAAAAACTGTACAATATCAAGATAGTGTATACATAGAGTAACTGTGGAAACCAAATTACCCAGATATATCTTATTTGTTAAACACACACACATATGAAGTAAATGTTTACAAATTACAATTTGGGTCTTTAGAAAACTTTTTTCTTAATAATATAGTGCATTCTAAAGTATTTGGACACTTCAACCACATGTAAAATAAATAAATTAATAAAACTAAGCAAACATATATATATATATATATATATATATATATATATATATATATATATATATATATATATATATATATATATATAAAAGCTTATTTAGACTAAATATTTTAGAATAAAGGGGTTAACTGATCCGTAGAATACAATGCGACCCTACTACTGGGTTAAATTGGACTTTTTTTTTTTTTTTTAACAGATAAAAACACATTATGTGTATGTGTATGTTATAGTTCAATGGAATATATACATTAAAAAAAAATTATTCTTCGTTTTATTAAAGTCTGTTTATATGTCATGTTTTTCATTTGAAATTTTTGAATGTGTATATTACACAGTTGACATATGAAATCATTTTTCACTTCTAGTTTCCCAAAGTTAGATTTTAGATTTTTTGGATTTTAGTCTGAGGCTGGTGCTCACTAGCTGGAAACTGTGGCTTTTACAGTAACATTGGCTGGGGAAGTGAATACAGGAACTATGGAGAAACCTCAGGGATAAAAACTACATGGCAGAATTGGGCTCGGAAGGGCCTAAATGACATAGATAATTGGTTTCCAATCCTAGAGAACTACCAAGACTGCACGTTTTTGATGTCTCTCTTGTCTTTTACACCTAGTATAAAAATGTGTTTTCAGATTCAATCACATGATCAGCCAAACCACACTGCCATTTCCACCTAATTTTAATATTTGTTTTCAGTACATCTCCTGTCACTGGATTTTGTTTTGTCATGACCCTACCCAATTATTTTCATCAAATACAATGAATTAACCAAATATGAATATTATAACTGAGCACAAAAGAAAGCAAATGAAATGTATGGCAGCTGCAGTGTCCACTGCACAAGGTTTTTTGGTGCTCTTTCATAACACATCAGTACCGTCATGTGCTAAGTGAGTGGGTGGCAAGTTTCTTTAATGTGGTCAGGAACACATTTAGGATACACAAGTTTTTACATTACACATGCAAAGGGGTTAACATTATTTTATGTTTTACTACATGCATCTCCTTATGTGGTGTCAGTGAACTTGTATAAAAAAAAAAATGACATGACATGCATCGTTCTCTACTTCAGGCAACTTCAAAGTAAATGTTTTACATCTTATACATACATACATTCATCTCCCTATCAGTGCAAATGTAACTTACAAGCTGTTAAAAAAAAGTGTATTATGATCAGTTAAGCACTGGCTCAGGTGTAGGTACCACAAAACAGGAAGGTTCTAAAAGCACAGGATTAGAGACAATTACCACTTGACAAGCTGATGACTATGATAGGCCAAGCTCCGTGGCCACTAGAGCTTGGTGTGTTTCATCTTTGATTTCCTTCAAAGTATTTCTACAATTCAGTTTCCTTTTTTATTTTGATGTATTTTCAGCTTGATGTTGGCATTTGATACATTTTAACTTGAAATATTCATATTGCTTCTGAAGTTGTTTTGGTGAATCCTTTTTGATTCTTAACCTCTATTTCTTTGTCCCCTTGGAAAGACTTGACACATTCTGAAACACAGAGAACAATATGTCATTGTAATCAGTTCCTAACAACCTAACAGGTGAAAATAACTATTAGTTGAACAAAATTAAAAATATCAATTATAATATCAAAATATTAAACAAATAATGCATCCATGCTTCCAAAAAATATGCTTCTATAGTTAATGCAATACGATCCAAGTTAGTAATGTAGTCTAGTAATGATCTGATATGGGAAGTATAACAAATCATAAATACTGATATGCAACCTAAAGGGCAGGGACACACTTAACGACTAGCTGAAACATTCTAAGATTGAATCGAACACACTTATAATTTTAAGTGCTGGCTGTAAACAGAGCATGTAGCTGTGATCAAGGTGTAAGTATCAAATTACATTCAAGACTTACAGATTTGTAGTGTGTTCTTGTCTTAACTAATTTTACATCTCAGGGGACACTATGGGGAACAGTATACCCACGCCACCATGCTGAGGGGAGTGCAGGCCAGGATCCATGGCGAGCACTAAGTACCAACTCTACCATTTCTACCAGTTGCCCCTGGGACGTTTAGACGGCTGTCTGTGACAGTACCCCTTACAGCCAAAGGCCTAATCTACATACCCAACTTAATCGTTAAGACCTTGGCCCGGAGTAAAGCTGAAAGCTTGGAATCAGAAAAAGATTCCTTTAAAAGGATACGGCTAAGAACCTTGCATTTTATACCAAGTCATAAAGGGGCTATTGCATGCTTTTGCATAAGCTTGCAGAAGGAGCTGTATCAACAGATCCCTAGTAGCAAAACCCTGTTTAGATAGGTATCCGAGAACACATAGGTGGAGTGGCACCCAAGATGAACGGAGTTCAAGAAAGGGCACGAAGCAACCGTGTTAAGCCCTCACCATATAGGATTTTAGAAAGAACACAGAGCACTAGCGTGCAAACTTACCACAGTGTGGATTTCAGAAAGACTTCACGTGCACACTTACCATAGCATGGATTATCAAGTACTGTTCTAAGGAGGGGCTCTTGTGGCACTCTGATAGAGCAGCTCATAGATAGAATGGTGCATCTCAACACAGTATATTTGAGAGTCATCAACTCAATCTGTGGAAGTAATGCTGGAGCGCTCTGGGGAAAAAACAGAGAACTCAGTCTCATATGAGAGGAGAACTCTGAATTCAGAGTAGCACACTCATAGGCGACCCTTCTTGGAAAAGGGGAGTGCTGCTAAACTACCACTAGAATCGCCCAAGTAGCCCCTCATGTTGATGGAAGCGATGCTTGAAGTGTATAAACAAATACACACTGGCTGAATGGAGCCTAAGGAACAAAGGTCTAATCATCTCAACAAAGGGAACGAGGCGGAGCGCGTACATAAATTTACAGGATCCATAGAGGATTTAAGAAAGTGCTCAGAGTCTTGCGTGCACACTTACCACTTACAGTACGTGGATTTTAGAAAGTGGATAGTAGAAAGTGTTCACATGCACACTAACCACCATGTGGTTTTCAAAAAGTACTGTACACAGAGCTTAGCATGTTCCTAAGCATCGCAGAGGCGCTGAACCGCACAGGACAGGCAAGCTCAAATTTTACAAACCTCTGGGAGGGGAGCATAACCTGAGGCAGCACATACAAGAAGACTTCTCTAACTGCCACCTCCACTTCCCGCTGGATGCAACAGCACAACTAAGTGGCCAGGAGACCCCTCAAGGTGACCTGGCTGGACATCCATGGAATGGCAGTGCTGTGACAGGCCTGATGATCAAGGAGGCCCACAGAAACCTGTGATCTCTGCCGCCTATTACCAGAACATGAAGTCGGATGGCTGGTGCTGATGAGTGTTTAGTAATTACTGTAACTGAGCACTGCAAAGGAAACTCACAGAGTTTATTAGTAGACACATAACCACCAGCAATTTAATACACAAGTATATACAGAAAGGGTTACATACTCACCCACCCTACTGCGCTGGAGCCCCTCTCAAGGGGTGCCTTCTTTTAGTCTGGACCAAAATCTCCAAAGGGAACGAGTAGATACCTCGGTATCGCTCTGATTTGGACGAGAACGCTGCCTCATCTGGATCACATCCCTTAGGTTCTGCTTACCTCCTCGTGACCCATGATTCTTCTTACCCCTGCCCACAGGTGGGGGAGGAGCTGCTTTCGTGCATCGAATCGATGCACAACTCTAATGCCGAAACCGACGGATTCAAGAAGAAAACAGAAATGGAAAGCTCACCTGAGCTGGAGGGCTGCAGTCAGAAATATAACGCTCGTCGAGGCGGCCTCACGGCAACACCTTGTTATTTTATTTTCATGGCAAGTCCAACTCAGAAGTGGCGTGATCCATAACCTCCAATGGCTCTACATACGCAGGGCAGGAGGATTGAGAAGGCTCAGCCTCAGCTTCTTCACCATCCTCAAAAATATCCTGCTTTTCCTGGGTAAAAACCCAACAGGGCACTAACCTCAGTATCAGAAAGTGTTAAAGATATAACATCATCCTCCCGAGGCTCTCTCTCGTACTCCACCATTACGAGCAAGAAAGGGAAAGTCCCTCTCTAAACTCACAAGCAAATTCTCTGCCGTGCCTCAGCAGTGGCGGGTCCTGAACCAAGCAGATGGCCACCTTTTTTTATTTTTTAACTCGGAAAGAGAGACGAACGAGAGCGGAACTTTTTCATTGAAAAAACGCTCACAATGCACACAGATTGCATCTTCAAAGACATTGTGTGCGTGCTCTTCACCCAATTAAATGATGCACGTGTCATCGGGTGTCAAATAACGCCAACAAGGATGCACACATTGTCTATGATAGACAGAGAAAGATCGCTCTTACTGGTTCTTTCAGATGCATGCTTCAAACAGAACAGTCAGTGAAGACGAAGAAGAGAAAAAAAAAAAAAAAAACTGGACAAGCTCTGAGAGAGGGTTGTTAAAATCAATTTCCTATTTTCGTTTTCGAAACATGTGTTGCTTGATTCGTGCAATAGATTTTCGAACATAAAGTGACAGTCGACATGGTCACAGTTTTAGTCTAGACGGGAGAAGCGATGGGAAAAGATCTGGCAACAGTTTTTCCAGAGTTAAAGCGGCGTTGAGCTGTTTTTATGAATTTTTTAGATGTATTATGGTGCCCGCACCCATATGACTTTGAACAGTGGCCGCAAACATTTTGTTTACAGCAGCCGCAGCCATCATTACCAAGTGCAAACCGTTGATTCTGACAGTGAATGAGAGGAGATGAAGCGAATGCACAGGCCGTAGTGTGACATACGTGTTAACAAAAATGATGTCACAGGGTTTTTAAAGAAAGAACATAGCCTTCATTTGTATGTAGGCCTAGGCAAATTATATATTTACAATGCTTACTAAAATATAATTACAATTATTTTTATTGCTTTTGTATTCGTTGTTTGAAGAGTAAAAAAAAAAAAAAAAAGGTTGGTCTTAACACAAATGTACAACCGGCAAGTCGGTCGGACTAAAAGCAAAAAAATAAAATAAAATTTGAGTCACTCCTAAATTGACAGGGTTTGTCGGGTTATGGCAAACAAGAATATTTTTAAGGATGGCCTTACTGTTGTTTACATCCCACCACAAGAAGACACTGGCTTGGCTTTATCTAAGCTTCATGATTCGCACAGCAGCAACATCAGCAAACATCCTGGCACTACTATTATCATCGCTGGTGTAACAGAAATGAGTCGAACCAGACAAATTAAAGAGTCTATCAAAGCTTTGTGCATTGAAACACGAGCGGAATTCCTCAGGAAGTCATAAATCAGTTCTTCTAGTGCCACAAGAACCAAGCAAGATGACCAACCAACTTGTTCACACAACAGCTTTCAACATTAACACCACTGGAACAATTATTTACAATTTCAATTCGAAGAAGAGAAATTTGGTGTCAAATTTGTTGTTTGTAATTGAAATGCAACGCTGGACATCACATGGAAACCCATGAGTTAAACACTTCCATTGACTTCCCCCCACCTAGCAGAACCAGACTGAAATTCCTAAGGGGGAAGGGATTTTGTCTCCACAGAAGTATTTGTCAAGAGAATGGCAAAGAAACTGCTTTTTGTACATGTATATGGACCAGAATGAACGCAAAAAGACTTATAAATGAATCAGTCCATCGCTTCACGCCATATTCATTTATGTGTAACCCACACATTTGACTATCATGTTATAATCACTTATTGTGTATGTTTTTTTTTTATAACTATGGGATAGCTGAAGGATACATAGTCATGTCTGGTATGTGTGTGATTGAATTTTCTTGCTTGATATTGTCCTGACAATCATTTATTTGTAAAATATATCATAACCTGGTAATAGGAATCATGTCCAAAATTAGACCCTGCAAGGCAGGAAAATTCGGACCACAGGCTTGGTAAGATAAACAAATGATTTATGATACCCCCGAGCCAAGACAATATCTGATTGGTCAAGACAACATTTGAGGTGTGCCCAACAGGCCACTTTAAATACCTAGGACACCATGAAATCTGGCTTTTAGTCTCTAGCTTTTAGTCTCCAGCTCTGCTGCTATCAGTCATGCCAGTTTCTAGTCTCTAGCTATGCTTATGCTTCTAGCCATGCTGTTTAATCATCACTGTTCTTTGAGCGTGGTTCCAGCGTGCTTCGGCCTGCAAGCCTGCTGCTACTTAGCCACGATGAGAAGGAACACAACCTAGTCTCGTCAAACTTTATTTATTTTCTTTTCCGTTTGAGAGTTTCGTGTTCTGAGTTAAGTTTTGTAACGTCGAGTCTCCGACGTCTGACCTCGGGTGCCCGTTCAACTTCAACCAGCGCACACGACTCTGGACCTTCAGCAAACGCCCAACAACCACGGGCTTCCCAAGACGTCACTTCAGCCACTACTGAACTTCCAGCCAATCAGCGACATCGGGATACCCCTTTCAACGAGAGTCCCTTTCACAGGAAACGAAGGCAATGTATCCCCAGATATTTGTTGTGCTGGTGTATCTAATATAATTTTAACCCCATTGAGGAACTCAATGCGAGCGTTAATTAAGTGATTGATGGCTGCTCATGTCTATGCAGTTTAACATATTGCTGTAAACTTGGGATTCCATATTTCCATTCTCTTCAACTCATCTTTCCCTAACTTTATATCTTCCTGCAACTTGTGTGAATGTGTGAGTGCGTGCGTTTATGTGTTAAATTAGTTTATATGTCTTAGATTTATCAAATAAAGCCTTATTCATATTGAAAAGAGAAGTATCTTGTGTTTTGTGCTTAAAAATTAATGTCTTAAACTGCCGATCTTGTTACTGTGCTAATTGATAGTGTTTCACTATAGTTTGGATATTAGTATCCAGCGCAGATTTGATGTTAAACGGCTTGTTCACTGAATCGCAGGGCGTCTCAGTGACCAGCCGTGAAACAGTGATTCTGTTCAAATTCCCTTTAAAATCTTAAATGATTCCCTTTGAGCTAAATTGACCTGTTTGCTAAATTGACCTGTAAATGCTATTTGTGCCATACACAATTTTTATTGCTAAAAATCATCCAGTATCCTTGTTATTTTTAGCATTAATATATAAAAATACAAATTTCTAAAACAAAAATGTTTAAAATAGTTCTCGGATAAATATTTTAGAATATAGTTGGTCTCATTCTTTTTCACTGGCCGAATAGTATTTCAATTGTTTTAAACAAATCAAATACAATTTAATTTATGCAGTTTTGCTGATAAGGTGAACATCTTTTAGTTATTTTTAGCCTATATTTATTGCAGTGTAAACATTGACTGATTTGGCGCATAACTGACAAAGAAGCCAATTAAAATAAAACAAAAAACATGCAATTTACCATTTTCTTCAAGTTGTATCTTTCAAATATAGTGGTATTTTTCATAATGTTGTGGAGATGACTTCACACGACATCAACAGCTTCGTGCAGTAAGCTATTATCATTGGACATATTCAAACCGGACAATGGATCATTGGACCACTGAATCCAGCAATGTCTGCCATAATATCGAAGCAAGTGCACATCATTGATCAATGTTCTCACTTATTAGTTTCTCATAGCATGAGATTTGCAGTTTAGTTTAAAGATGAATTATTGTGCACCCATAGCACTCCTCACTGTCCTTAAAATGGCATGCCATGGGAAAAGTGATAAAGCGCATCTACTAAATATTTCTAAATTCATATCATTTGTTTAACTTCTGCATAACAACTTTATGTATTTTCAGTGCTTATCTCCATTAATGAGAGTGAAATATGTAATGTAAATGGGTATATTGAAATGACAACAGATTTTAAAATCATTGTTTACTTCATTACTTTTCTCACTCCAGGAAAAAGAGTACATACACATGGTCTAGAATGTCCGTAAGGTGCATTCGTATTTACGGCAATTGTATTTTTTAGAAATCCCGATATGTGCGTACAAAATTGCATACACACTTGCCTATGCCTATTTTGTGCGTACGCAACATTTTTAAATGAGACCCCATGTACTTTTCGCTTATAATACCACTCCTCACCAAGCTACGGGGGAGTACACTTTGCCAGGAGCATAGGCTCCCAGGCGACTTTCTGCTTGGTAGAGTTCAGGAGCAGCTGGCAGGTAGTGATCATCTATGTGTCCTGGAGCATTAAGAATGGTTACAGATGGCTTTTGAGGGTGCTCATGAACGATTGAGGACTGATCGCTGAAAGGCCAGGCATTATCTGCAGGTACGAGAAATGGCACTGAATAAGGGTCAGTTGGTTTATCTCCACTATAGTGTGTGAGGTTGACATTAAAATCCATGACCTATGGAGCTCAGTGGTTTACCAGACTTGTATCAGAATTGCCCCTACAACAGATTTAAGTAAGACAAAACATGTGCACTGATACTTGCTGGAACCTCAGATTAGCAAGAACACCTCCCCCGTGTTACAGGATATTCCATTAGTGGAACCTGTGCTGCCTCGGGAAGAGGAGTTAGATGAGGGAGACTTGTTTATACTGGTGCCAGAAACACTCCAGGTTAGTAGTAGGCAAGCAGCTTGGGGTAATGTCCAGTCCATTCCTCAGGGGTTTGGTTAAGTCCAGGGAGCAGGGGAAATGCCTGAGACAAGGGTGAACATGCAGCCGGTAATGAATCCTCCTTTAAGTTCTGCTGTGATGGGTAAGAGAGTGATGAACAGGACTGTAAGGAGTACATCTGGGCAGCACTCTAATGTACATCATCTGCCACGATCATTGGGGGCAGGTACAATGTCTAGTATAGAGGGTAGTACAGCTGTTGCCTGGTTCTGGCCTTGGGACTGAAGATTGAGGTTATTGTTTAGTTCATCGTCGGGGCAATGATGCAGAAGCCGGTGTGGATTGTGAGCATATGAGTTAGGTAAATGATGGTGATTGATACTTGTGATCACCAATGAGCGACAAGTGCTTCCTATTTTAGAGCTGGTTGATTGCAGTCTGTTATGCGTCACCTTCGGATACTTCCCTTTATTTTGTTTGTTGACATTGGTTTCAGCCTGTCTTATGGCTAACTAACAAAGAGAATTGCTTCTGTTGTCAGGTTTTCTTAAGACTTTTAGTTCATTTTTATTTTGGGGTGGGGGATCATTTATTTGATTATTGGAGTCGGTGTACAGACTACTTGGTTGTTCCGTGCGAGTCCTGTGTACCTCCTAGTTTGAAACAAGTTTTTTGTTTGTTTTTCTTATTTTTTTGAATAGTTGTATATTGTTGATTGTGATTTATTTGTGAGCATATCCCTCATTATTTGCTTCATTATGAAACTGTGACTCTATCTATCTGATTTCATTTACTTATTTATTTATTTTAGGAGCTGGGGTCTCACAGGTGAAGGATCTTTTATGTTGGTGGTGGTGTTGCTCCAACGTTTGTGGTGGGACACATTTGAAGTGCTCGGGTTTGTGATCTGAGTGCACGGTGGTGCGTGTGGAAGTTTGCTTTTGGATAACTTGTGTTGGTGATCACATAAAATATGTTTCTAAATAAATACACAACAATCATCTATTTATTTAGTAACATGGAACACATGACAGGAACACAAAACAAGGCAAAATATAAAAATAAAAGACATAAACACCAACAAAACCAACCATGACACAACATCTCCAAGATGCTTCGAGAAACCTACCTGCAAAGCTAACTGAAGAACTTTGCTCAAGTGCTCCTAGGGAAAATAAGCTTTAAACACAAAGGATTGTCAAAGCAAATGTTGATTTAATTGAGTTAATTGATAAAGAAATTGATTTATGACATTATTTTTCATAGCATCCTCATTTTACAGAATTTTAAACAAGTGCCTAAAACTTTTAACAATACTGTAGCTTTATAGGTAAGTTTCTTGAAGCATATTGGAAAGGTTGCCACAGTTCTTCTTGAATTCTGTCATCGATTGTTCTGTTTCTTCTTGTAATTTCAGACAGACTGGATGACGATGAGGTCAGATCTCTGTGTGGAGCACTTGCTCTTGTCACACTTCTTGTGCAAACAAAAATCTCACTGGAATATTACAAGTAGTGGCACAATGAAATTTAAACTGATATTTCCTACTGACACTACAGCAAAATATAGAAATAACTGACTTATTGACTGACTTAAAATACTAATGTATAATAATTTAATAATTTATAATAATTTTGCCCACAACTCTCTCTCTCTCTCTCTGTCTCTCTCTCTCTCCCTCTCTCTCTCTCTCTCTCTCTCTCTCTCTCTCTCTCTCTCTCTCTCTATATATATATGTATATATATAATATGAGATAACATACAAATATATATATATATTATATAAATAACACACAATGAAATGTATCTGTGTAAATCTTTTTGCTCTAATAAAACTGGAACTTCCAATCTTCAGAGTTTTGCTTTTTAATTTTATTTAAATTTAGATAATCAAATTAGTGTGACTATTCCACTCCTACTTTACCTCCTCTTTGAGGTAATTGGTTATGCTCGTAATCATTCATCCATATAAATTTTGTCTATAAAAGTGTAAATAGACTATCATTCAGTTGCATTTGCAGTTGCCGTGGAGCACAATCTTTGGGATGCTTCTCTTTCTTTACACAATCCTGCTTTTACATCAGCTTCATACAAGGGCAGGAAACACTCTATGCCGAAAAATGGGAGACCCTAAGTACCCGCTGATTTCCAAGAATGGAGACATAACCATTGGAGCACTTTTTCCAGTCCACAGCACAGAGACAGTACCTTCATTTGAATTTACAAAAAAACCTCAGCCTCTCTCATGCTCCAGGTTTGTTACATTTATACATTGAAACTTTACGGGAGAAAATGTATTTAAAATAATTAAATGCATTATAAATATAAATTCACATTATAACAGCAATATTTAATATTATGGTCTTTCAAGCCATAAAAATAAATAAATAAATAATGCAGTCATTCCCTTCTCCACCTTATTATTGAATGATTGATTGATTAATCAGAATATAGTTGCTATTTAGCCTTCTGATTTAATGTTTATTTTCACAGTGTGAATCTGAGAGATTTTCGCCTGGCACAAATTATGATCTTTGCCATTGAAGAGATTAACAGAAGTGAACATTTGCTCCCAAATGTTTCTATTGGTTATCGAATATATGATACCTGTGGTTCAAGACTGTCTACCATGAGTGCAATTATGGGACTGATGAATGTTCAGGAGTTTGGAGAAGAAGGAAGATGTACTGGACAGTCTCCTTTGCATGCTATAATAGGAGATTCAGAGTCCACTGCCACAGTGATTCTCTCTAGAACTACAGGACCTTTTAAAATTCCAGTGGTAAAGTGCAATAACACCAATGTTTGACATAATCAGTGATGACGGATTCACTGTTTTCTGTGTTTTCCTTCTTTCTTTTTTCAGATAAGTCATTCAGCTTCATGTGAATGCCTCGGTAATAGAAAAGATTACCCTTCATTCTTCAGGACTACGTCTAGTGATTACCACCAGAGCAGAGCACTTGCATACTTGATCAAGGATTTAGGCTGGTCTTGGGTTGGAGCTGTGAACAGTGACAATGAATATGGAAACTATGGAATGGCAATATTTCTGAACATAGCCCGGGAGGAAGGGATTTGTGTGGAGTACTCAGTAAAATTCTACCGAACAGAAATAGAAAAACTCCAGAAAGTGGTAGAAAAAATAAAAAAAGGCACTGCTAAAGTGATTGTTGCATTTGTTTCGTTTCTTGAGATGGGTTTACTTATTGATCAGCTAAGCATTCAAAACATTACAGGCTTTCAAATGATTGGAGTGAAGTCATGGATAACTTCAGAAAATTACATCACTCCTAACAGCTTTCGTGTGCTAGGAGGGTCACTGGGGTTTGCAATGAGAAAAATCAATATTGAAGGGTTTTCAGAATATGTTACAAAATCATTCTGGAAAACAGCCATCCCATGCTTACACACTGAGTGGAATTCTTCTCAATATGCATTAAGTTGCAGAAAATATGATGATCTACTTGTGGTGAAAAATTACAATGAAGATGTGACTGAACACAGATATTCAGCCAATGTCTATGAAGCAGTTTTTGCTGTGGCTCATTCACTACACAGTCTGCTCAAATGCAAAGAACAAGAAGGTTGTGAGAAAGGCCTGACAATACAACCACACCAGGTAAAGATAAAACACAGATAAACAGAAAGGAAGAAAAGAGGGTAACAGTATGTATGGTGAACAATGCATTAAAGTACCTCAATGATAATGCAAAAAAAAAAAAAAATATATATATATTTTTATTATTATTTTTTCATTAGGTGGTTGAGGCTCTGAAAAAAGTAAATTTCACCGTAAGGTTTGGCGATCGTGTGTGGTTTGACAGCACTGGTGCTACAGTGGCCCAATATGAAGTTGTAAACTGGCAGCAGAACTCAGATGGATCATTCCAGTTTAAGCCGGTGGGATACTATGATGC
Organism: Carassius auratus; assembly: GCF_003368295.1. Lineage (NCBI taxonomy): Eukaryota > Metazoa > Chordata > Actinopteri > Cypriniformes > Cyprinidae > Carassius > Carassius auratus. Next base: position 14,918,974 of record NC_039260.1, on the reverse strand, counting down.
CTCTTTCCCCCCTGGTCAACGCTTTGTACTCAACACTGAAAACATAATCTGGGCTGGAGGAAAGTTGCAAGTAAATAACCCTTTGGTAAAATAATGTTTGATTAAATTGAAGGAAGACAAACAAACGAATGAATGAATGAATAAATATTGCTGTATCAACATTTAGAAAATACATAAATTATACAATACTATATGGATAGATCAAAGACAAACTTTGCCTTTACTGAAATATCTGCACTCATATTATTATGTAAGTAATAATGTGTCACTTTGACTCAACATCTCTGTGAGTCTACACTTTGAATTTTCTTTGTTTTAAATATGAAATCCTAGAAAATATGTATATTCAGAACATGATATTTGTTTAATTTCTATAATACTTTAAATTTGATACTTTTACATACAATTCAATTAAAATATATATTATTATTATTGTTGTTTTTACTAAAAAGAAGGCTTTACTATCATGTTTTAACAATTTATCCCATTCTTGCTGAATAAAAGTATTAATTAAGAAAATAAATAAATAAATACTGACCGAAAACTGTATTTTATATTGGTACAAAATATTTATATTTAAAATAAACATTGTTATTTGTATTATATATATATATATATATATATATATATATATATATATATATATATATATATATATATATATATGTATGTATATATGTATTATATATATAAAATAGGCGTCATGGGCAATAAAATAAGTACATTAATGTATTATTAATAATAATAATAATAATAGTAATAAATTCTTACTGAACCCACATTTCTGAATGTTAGTGTATATACTTTTTCCCATGTAGAAGCCAAGGTCTATGTGCAGTGAGAGCTGTCCTCCTGGCACCAGAAAGGCTACACAGAAAGGAAGACCTGTCTGCTGCTATGACTGTATTCCATGTGCAGAAGGGGAAATCAGTAATGAGACAGGTAATTTTCAACTCTGTTCGTGTCTACCCTCTTGCATTGCACTTAGCAAATGATAAAAAAATAAATAAATAAAAATCTGTCTTTTTATCTCTATCTATACCCTAACTAAAATGATTGCAACTTCCTTTCCAGATTCGAATAACTGCAAGCAGTGTCCAGGGGAATACTGGTCTAATGCTGAGAAAAATAAGTGTGTGTTAAAGGCTGTAGAGTTTTTGTCATTCACAGAAGTTATGAGTATAGTGCTAATCTTTTTCTCACTGTTTGGAGTAGGAATAACTGCGCTAGTTGCCTTCCTGTTTTACAGCAAAAAGGACACTCCCATAGTAAAAGCCAACAACTCGGAGCTAAGCTTCCTGCTGCTTTTCTCTTTGACTCTATGTTTCCTCTGTTCACTTACTTTCATCGGTCAGCCAACTGAATGGTCATGTATGTTGCGTCACACAGCATTTGGGATCACTTTTGTCCTCTGTATCTCCTGTGTTCTGGGAAAAACAATAGTGGTGTTAATGGCCTTCAAGTCTACACTTCCAGGAAGTAATGTCATGAAATGGTTTGGGCCTGCACAACAGCGACTCAGTGTTCTTGCCTTTACACTTATACAGGTTTTTATCTGTGTGCTTTGGTTAACAATATCTCCTCCATTTCCTTACAAAAATATGAAATATTATAAGGAAAAGATCATACTTGAGTGCAGTCTGGGTTCAACTATAGGTTTCTGGGCTGTGCTCGGTTATATTGGCCTACTGGCTGTCTTGTGCTTCTTTCTGGCTTTTCTGGCTCGCACATTACCTGATAACTTTAATGAAGCCAAATTCATAACATTCAGCATGATAATATTCTGTGCTGTATGGATCACGTTTATTCCAGCTTATGTCAGTTCTCCTGGCAAATTCACTGTAGCTGTGGAGATTTTTGCTATTATAGCCTCAAGCATTGGTTTACTATTATGCATATTTGCACCTAAATGTTATATTATCCTGTGTAAGCCTGAACAAAATACAAAGCACCATGTTATTGGAAAAACACCACCAAAGTCCTATTGAGAATTAAACTATTATTATGTAAGAATTGTTGTTCTTGTTGCTGCTGTAGTTTGCATATAAAGATAAATATGAAAAAAAAAAAACTTACATGATTCTTTACATTTCACAATACAACTATACAGAATAATCAAACCATCTTTTTTCCTCAACACTTTAGTTGCATCCAAAATTATGCTCTACACTCCATGTAGTGTATAAAATTTCATTTTCAGAAAGGAATAATAATGGTATACAGATTCAAACAATAAACTTGAAGCAGAAGCAAGTTCAGGAAATTTGGACATGTGTAGTGAATAGCCTACTTCAGACAGATATACGTTACTCATGCTTCGTGGGAGGCTTTTCATTGCAAGTTAAGTGAATTTATATATATATATATATATATATATATATATATATATATATATATATATATATATATATATATATATATATATATAGTTTATTTTATAAAAGTTTATTTGCATAGCGCATTTTATTATACAAATAGTTGCAAAGGAACTTTGAAATTATGTTTCTACAGGTTTAAGTATCTTTTAATAATAGTTATTTCTACATTTGGCAGAAATGTACAGAAAAATCAACTAAAGACTTAATCAAACAGAGAATACATACTAGTAATAGCAATTATTATATGATGCAATCAAACTTAAAGCAACATTTGGTAGTTCTGTATGTTATTTCAGGTTCGGCATCATCCGAGGCCTTCTGAGGGGTTGGCATCATCTCTTTTCAGGTGTTATAGATCCAGACTGAAACTTGTGTAAATCCTGTGGTAGAAACAGCGAGAAAAAAAAAAAAAAAAAAGAGAGAGACATAATTAGCATAGCTGCCATTCCAAAAAAGTACAATTAATTAGCCATTCCAAAAAAGTACAATTAATTAGTTTTAACCCAAGCTAAAGACTAATAATGCACATTTTATCAGATATAACTGCAGTCCAACCTTATGAGATGCATTATTTGAATGCCTGGCCAAAGAGATGTCTTTAATTTAGGTTTAAATAAGAAGACTAAGAATGTGTCTGAACCCCTAATGTCATCAAGAAGGCTATTCCTGAATTTGGGAGTCAAATTAAAAAAAGCTGGACAAAATTCCAGAGTTTTGTGACCTCAGTGAGCATGATGGATTGTAGCTTGATAGAAGACTAGTTAGGAACACAGGAGCTAAACAAGTATGGGCCTTATAGGTAAGTAACTGATATAGTGAGTTAACACTTATAGTTATTAAGTTATAGTGAGTAACTTAATAGTTAGCCAGTGCAGACATTCTAAAATTAGGGTAATATCATCATGTTTCCTTGACTTGGTAAGGACTCTAGCCACTCCATTTTGGACTACCTGTAGCTTGTTTATTGAAGATATGGGACAACCACCTAGCAGTGCGTTAAAATAGTATAGAATCCACCCATTCTCTACTAGAGGAGAGGAAGAATTGTATAAACGTGTTAAATAATCTAAACCAACAACCTGTATGTTAGACCCTATACCCCTAAGCTCCAAAAAAGAGGTGCTTCCAGAAGTCATAGATCCTCTTCTGACTATTATTAATTCATCATTGTCATTAGAATATGTCCCCAAAACCTTCACATTGGCTGTTATTAAGCCTCCAATCAAAAAACCACAACTTGACCCCAAAGAACTAGTTAATTATAGACCGATCTCAAATATCCCTTTTCTGTCCAAGATACTAGAAAAGGTGGTATCCTCACAATTATATTCCTTCTTAGAGAAAAATGGTATGTGTGAGGATTTCCAGTCAGGATTTAGACTGTATCATAGTACTGAGACTGCTCTCCTTAGAGTTACAAATGACCTGCTCTTATCATCTGATCGTGGTTGTATCTCTCTATTAGTTTTATTGTATCTTAGTGCTGCGTTTGACACAATTGACCACAATATTCTTTTGCATAGACTTGAACACTTTGTCGGCATTACTGGAAGTGCATTAGCATGGTTTAAATCATACTTCTATGACCGCCATCCATTTGTAGCAGTGAATATAGATGTATCATATCGATAACAAGTGCAGTTTGGAGTACCTCAAGGCTCAGTACTATGGCCGCTACTCTTCACGCTTTATATGTTACACTTGGGAGATATCATCAGGAAACATGGTGTTAGGTTTCACTGTTATGCTGATGATACTCCACTCTATATTTCTTCGGGGCCCGGTGAAACACACCAATTTGAAAAACTAATGGAATGCATAGTCGATTTAAAAAACAACTGGATGACGAGTAATTTCTTACTGCTAAATTCTGAAAAAAAAAAAACAGAGGTGTTAATTATAGGACCTAAAAACTCTGCATGTAATAACCTAGAACACTGTCTAAGACTTGATGGCTGCTCTGTCAATTATTCGTCATCAGTTAGGTACTTATAAAGTCCTCAATGGTTTAGCACCTCAGTATTTGAATGAGCTCCTTTTACATTTTAATCCTCTACGTCTGCTACGTTCTCAAAACTCAGGCAATTTGATTATACCTAGAATATCAAAATCAACTTCTAGCGGCAGATCCTTTTCCTATTTGGCGCCTAAACTCTGGAATAACCTACCTAACATTGTTCGGGAGGCAGACACACTCTTGCAGTTTAAATCTAGATTAAAGACCCATCTCTTTAACCTGGCTTACACATAACATACTAATATGCTTTTAATATCCAAATCCGTTAAAGGATTTTTAGGCTGCATTAATTAGGTAAACCGGAACTGGGAACACTTCCCATACCACCAGATGTACTTGCTACATCATTAGAAGAATGGCATCTACGCTAATATTAGTCTGTTTCTCTCTTATTCCGAGGTCACCGTAGCCACCAGATCCAGTCTTTATCTAGATCAGAGGGTCACTGCAGTCATCCGGATCCAGCACGTATCCAGACTAGATGGGGGATGAGCACCTAGAAAGGACCTCTACATCCCTGAAAGACAGCAGAGACCACGACAACTAGAGCCCCAGATACCGATCCACAGTAAAGACCTTGTCACAGATTACCACCAGGACAGGACCACAGGAAACAGATGATTCTTCTGCACAATCTGACTTTGCTGCAGCCTAGAATTGAACTGCTGGTTTCGTCTGGTCAGAGGAGAACTGGCCCCCCAACTGAGCCTGGTTTTTCCCAAGGTTTGGGCGCATGCTGATAACAGTAGTTTGATGGAGTAGACTAATTTAATGTAGACCAATATAATAATTCGGTTTTAGTCAGGTTTCAGTCAAGCAGAGTACAACAAATCTATTATATGTGATCATTCATTTACAATAACTGCTTTGGGTGTGAGTGATCTAATGTTTATGAGACCAAACTTAAAAAAAAAAATTAAAAAAAAATTGTTCATTTATTTTAGATTTTTCTTGTTTAATCACAATCAGATTTTTTTTCTTGAACCTGCATTAAATGTATATTTTGACCTCACTATTCGGGAAACAGACACAATCTTGATAGATTGGACAGCGAAATAACTTCTATCATTTAAGCGGGTAGAACAAAAGCCATCATAGCAGTTATTAGAGAATTGGCTTATAATGAAATGAGTTCACAGGCACTCAAAGCCAACTTCCACCAACATCGAATTGATGTCATATTTGCCATGTGCACCCAAGTGAACTTGCGGACACGTTGGGTATGAAGCAGGATTTAAACTTTCGCCTGGCTCCGCAAGCCTCCTGCTGACTGTGCGCACACCTTCCCAATCGGACGAGGCTTTTATACTTTTTGTGTTCAAAACAAAATCAGGCCGAAACAAAGTTTGTTTTGAGTACGTTTCAGCAGTTCGAAATAACTGACCAAAGCAAACTTTCTGGGGGAGTTCATTTTGGCTCCTTAAAACCTTTGAGCTTCCACTATATATATATATATATATATATATATATATATATATTAGGGCTGTCGCGATATACCGGTATTGACGATAACTGTGATATTCAAATACACAATTATCGATATCGTGTTAATTTAGTATATGAGGATATACCGGTATTAGTGATAACCGCAATATTTAAAATGAACAGTTCTCTTATGATGATATCACATGTAAATACTTGGTAACAGTACCTGGTTGAGTGCCCAGGTGGCAGTATCGTGCCTTAATTCTGACACCTGTCACACAAGAAGAAGACGCAGCACTCGCAGCTACTCTGAGGAGAGCTGTGTTCATCAGAGTAAGGGGCCGTTCACATATCGCGCCTAAAAACGCGTGGAAAACACTAGGCGCGCCGCTTTTTCCTTCTTTCCAAAGCGCTCGGGCAGAAGCGCTCCTGACGCGTCTGCCTTTGCTAAGCAACCATGACGTGCTCTCTCCATGAAGACGATGAAATTTCAGCAAAGGATGAATGTATTTGCAGCACAAAAAAATCGCTCTCAGTAGCTCTGCTGCTAAATTTATTTCAAAATGGCAATCCATATACAGCTATGGACAGCTGTTCCTTCATCTTGGCTGAGTTTTCAACGTTGTTACGGGAAAGGAAGAAGCTGATTGGTTAGTTCTTGTCACATGACCCGCGGTGCGCTTGCGGCATTCTGAAAAGTTGAGATGTTTTTAACTCGATGCGGTGCGGACGCCCCTGGAAAAACCGCATGTGCGTCGCTTACATTATGAGCGCGCATGCCGCGCGCCTACATTGGAAATTATGAACTTATTTTAATAAGTACCGCATTTTCTTTACTCGTCTTATTTTTGTATTTGCAATTAATACGGCCTGTGCGTAGTAACACTTCATTTCTTTCTTTGTTCAAATCTATGATCAGTTACATGATTAAAACGGATCTTGAAAAACTGAGTGACCACATTGCTACATTAAACTCTGTAAAATGTTAAGTTGGTCACAGTGCCATGCACTTAATGCCTCATCTTTGGTTATTCTTCAATAAGGTTCATTAGTTAACATTAGTTAATTACATTAGTTAACATATATAAATAACATAAATAATAATGAACAATATTTCAACAGCATTTATTAATCTTAGTTCATGTTAATTTCAGCATTTACTAATGCATTGTTAAAATCACAAGTTGTGTTTGTAAACATTAATGTACTATGAACATTGAATAACTCGATTTTTATTAACATTAACAAAGATTAATAAATTGTGTAATAAATGTATTGTTCATTTTTCATTCATGTTTGTTAATACATTAATGTTAACAAATGGCATCTTATTGTAAAGTGTTACCATTAATATTTATTCATCATACTGTTGAACTTGATAGTATTTTCTCTCTTGTTATTTCATAAGAGCTTCAAAGAAGACGGAGAAAGCCAGAGTCTTGTGCCCTGCGTTTATCAGTATCAATATTATGCTCGTTGGGTGAAAAAGAAAAACTCAATAAACAAAGTAAAAAATAATTTGACTGATATCTTCCCTACCCCAAGGTTTCTATAGATATCACGATATATCGACATTGTGAATTCTTATGGCCACAATAACCGGGATAAGCAAAAATCTAATATTGTGACATCCCATATATATATTTAAATATAAATATATAAAAAATATAAATATATATGAAAAAAAATTATATATATACAGTATTGTTCAAAATAATAGCAGTACAATGTGACTAACCAGAATAATCAAGGTTTTTAGTATATTTTTTATTGCTACGTGGCAAACAAGTTACCAGTAGGTTCAGTAGATTGTCAGAAAACAAACAAGACCCAGCATTCATGATATGCACGCTCTTAAGGCTGTGCAATTGGGCAATTAGTTGAAAGGGGTGTGTTCAAAAAAATAGCAATGTCTACCTTTGACTGTACAAACTCAAAACTATTTTGTACAAACATTTTTTTTTTCTGGGATTTAGCAATCCTGTGAATCACTAAACTAATATTTAGTTGTATGACCACGGTTTTTTAAAACTGCTTGACATCTGTGTGGCATGGAGTCAACCAACTTGTGGCACCTCTCAGCTGACATTCCACTCCATGATTCTTTAACAACATTCCACAATTCATTCACATTTCTTGGTTTTGCTTCAGAAACAGCATTTTTGATATCACCCCACAAGTTCTCAATTGGATTAAGGTCTGGAGATTGGGCTGGCCACTCCATAACATTAATTTTGTTGGTTTGGAACCAAGACTTTGCTCGTTTACTAGTGTGTTTTGGGTCATTGTCTTGTTGAAACAACCATTTCAAGGGCATGTCCTCTTCAGCATAGGGCAACATGACCTCTTCAAGTATTTGAACATATGCAAACTGATCCATGATCCCTGGTATGCGATAAATAGGCCCAACACCATAGTAGGAGAAACATGCCCATATCATGATGCTTGCACCTCCATGCTTCACTGTCTTCACTGTGTACTGTGGCTTGAATTCAGAGTTTGGGGGTCGTCTCACAAACTGCCTGTGGCCGTTGGACCCAAAAAGAACAATTTTACTCTCATCAGTCCACAAAATGTTCCTCCATTTCTCTTTAGGCCAGTTGATGTGTTCTTTGGCAAATTGTAACCTCTTCTGCACATGCCTTTTTTTTAACAGAGGGACTTTGAGGGGGATTCTTGAAAATAGATTAGCTTCACACAGACGTCTTCTAACTGTCACAGTACTTACAGGTAACTCCTGTCATGATTCTGCCCTCGTGTCCTTGGTTTTTCCCTAGTCTTGAGGCAGGATCATGACAGACCCATGTTTTGTGTACAAGCACATGGCCTTGTCTTTTTTTATATGTCTCGTCTTCATAGTACAGTCTGTCTCATCTCGTAAGGAGATGCCAATTATCCTAGCTGCTAAAGCCTTTTCAGATTATTTGTCTAGTCTTGTCCGGATCCTAGAAGTCCCCGTCAGTCCTGTCTTGTCCCCAGACCCTGTCCCCAGAAATCCAGAGTGTCCTGCCGTTGTCTCCCCGTGTCCCGTAGATGTCGTCTCCCCGTGTCCCGTGAGTGTTGCCCCGTGTCCTGCTGATGTAGTCATGTGTCCTGTTGATGTGGCCCCGTGTCCCGTTAATGTTGCCCCGTGTCCCGTAGGTGTCCCGTGTCCTGTTGTCCCCCCGTGTCCAGTAGATGTTGTCCCCCCGTGTCCAGTAGATGTTGTCCCGTGTCCAGTAGATGTTGTCCCCCCGTGTCCAGCTGTCGTCTCCCCGCGTCCCGTAAGTCTTGCCCCGCGTCCCGTAAGTCTTGCCCCGCGTCCTGTAAGTGTTGCCCCGCGTCCCTTGTCTGCTCCTGTCATGTCCCCTGTCAGTTGTCCCGAGACCCCTCCCCGCCCCTCACCACCCAGACCTGCCCGGAACCCTCGTCGTCAGCCTTCGGCCCGTCCTCCTAAGACTCCTGCCCCTCCCACCCACCCTGGTCTGTCCCCCATGAACTTTGTGGTCCCGCCCCCTCCCCTTCCCTGTTTGTTTTTTTTGATTTGTCACCCCAACCCTGCCATTGTGTATTCATGTTTGCCGTTGTTATTATTTGTCATGTCTTGTTGGTTTGTGTCTGTGTCCCAGTCTGTCATGTCAGTCATGTCCCGTGTTTGATGTTCCCTTGAGGAGCGTCTGGAAGCCGCTCCTTAAGGGAGGGGTTCTGTCATGATTCTGCCCTCGTGTCCTTGGTTTTTCCCTAGTCTTGAGGCAGGATCATGACAGACCCATGTTTTGTGTACAAGCACATGGCCTTGTCTTTGGGCCATGTGCTTGTGTTGTCTCGTTCCCTTGCCCCGCCCCCCTTGTTAACCTAGTCGTGTCTTGATTGTCCCATCTGTGCCACCTGTCGTGTCTTGATTGTTCCCCCTATTAAGATCTCCAAGTGTGCTCTGTCTTGTGTCGGTTCATTGTGATTTGTGATTGTTTCCTCGTCCGAGATTGTTCCTCACCTGTGATTATACCCTGGTAACCCCTTTGAGATATTGTGTCCTGTATAACCGTGAGTGTTTACTTGTAGTTAGTGTTCTCTAGTTTTGAGTCTTTGTTTATCTTGTCTAATCAGTCCTGTTTAGTTATTTTTGTATCTGCCCTAGTCCTTGTTTTCCCCCTCGTGGGTTTTGTTTTCCCCTTTTGTTAAATAAATCCTGTGTGTAACCCGATCCCTGTCTGCACTTGAGTTCCTCCCTACCAAAACCCTGACAACTCCAGACTGTCTTTGATCATCCTGGAGGTGATCATTGGCTGAGCCTTTGCCATTCTGTTTATTCTTCTATCCATTTTGATGGTTGTCTTCCGTTTTCTTCCACGTCTCTCTGGTTTTGCTCTCCATTTTAAGGCATTGAAGATCATTTTAGCTGAACAGCCTATCATTTTTTGCACCTCTTTATAGGTTTTCCCCTCTCTAATAAACTTTTTAATCAAAGTACGCTGTTCTTCTGAACAATGTCTTAAACGACCCATTTTCCTCAGCTTTCAAATGCATGTTCAACAAGTGTTGGCTTCATCCTTAAATAGGGGCCACCTGATTCACACCTGTTTCTTCACAAAATTGATGACCTCAGTGATTGAATGCCACACTGCTATTTTTTTGAACACACCCCTTTCAACTAATTCAACTAATTGCCCGATTGCACAGCCTTAAGAGCGTGCATATCATGAATGCTGGGTCTCATTTGTTTTCTGAGAATCTACTGAACCTACTGGTAACTTGTTTGCCACGTAGCAATAAAAAAATATACGAAAAACCTTGATTATTCTGGTTAGTCACATTGTACTGCTATTATTTTGAACAATACTGTATATATATATATATATAGAGAGAGAGAGAGAGTTCAGAAGAGAGTTCAGCTTCCTGACAGTCTGATGGCTGAAGCTGTCCTTCAGTCTGCTGGTCCTGGTCACTGCACCACCCGGCCAAGCGACTCACCTTGCTCCTGTGGTTTGTAAAAGAGGTATAGAGGTTATAAAGAGGTTAGAGTTGTGTGATGGTGTGCAGTTGTGGGTCAGCAGAGTGAAGAGGAGGATAATCCAAGAGCCAGTTGCACAGCAAAGTGTTGAGCCCCAGCTGGACCAGTTTGTGAATGAGCTGTTGTTGGATGATAGTGTTGAATGCTGAACTGAAGTCTATGAACAGCATTCTGACGTATGACTCCTTTTTGTCTAGATGTGCGAGTGCTGAATGGACGGAAGTTGCAATCATCGTTTGAGCGCTTGGACAGAAATGCAAACTGGAAGTGGTCCAGGGAGGTGGGGAGGGCAGACTTGATATGGTGCATGACTAGACGTTCAAAGCACTTCATGATAATAGGCAGGACAGTACTAAATAAAAAAATAACATGCATTTAGTATGATCTCTTATTTTTTGAAAATTATTAAAATTTTCTGCAAGGGAAAGGAAGGGTTCCTAAACTTCTGTATGCCACTATATATATATATATATATATATATATATATATATATATATATATATATATATATATATATATATATATATATATATAAACACTGTAAATCAATCTGCTTCATTTTTCTAAGCCCGCCTCTCTTTTTGGCCGATTTCGGTTGGTGTTGGGAATATAATGTGGAAGTTCTTGCAGGGATGTCACTGTCCTCAACTTCCGGAATAAATTAATCTGAGTGCAAAAAAAAAGTCTATTTGATACAAAAAAAAAAAAGACAAATCAAAATATAAATGAGCTGCAAGCAACACCGATATGATTAGGATCCGTGCATACATTTCAAAACACAATTTAAGGTAGTTCCCATCACACTGATGCATCTTCAACTATAACATTTTTGTAAATACGTTTGCGTTTAATTTGTTATTATGTAATAAAAACGGGGTGTGCCATCAAGATTGTGAACTTGAAATTTGGGTTAATGCAGACTCTGGCTCCAATTGACGTCATCAGTGCGGCTTTCTAAAGCTTATTGATATTGATAAAATGGACTTCTATGTCCAATAATAAAATTAAGAGGAAAAGTTTTTTTTTTAAAGGAATAAGAGAAAAAATAAACAGTTTTTAATTAGATCACAACAGAAAGCCATTTTAAATTCTACAGGTGCTTCTCAATAAGTTAGAATGTTGTGGAAAAGTTCATTTCAGTAATTTAACTTAAAGCTGCGGTAGGGAACTTTTGACGCTCTAGCGGTTAATAAACAGAACTGCTTGCGTCTTGTGGAAGAACATCGTAGCCGGAACTACTTCTCTCTGTTTATGTCTATGAAGAATCACAAAGGTACTGGGTTACTCTGCCGTGGTACCCCTGAAGCAATCTAAAATAGTCTGAATATAAACACTTAATATAGGTGTACCCTAGTGATTCAGGACAGGCTAAAAACACAGTTTGGAAAATGGATTCATGGTGTACTCGCTTATTATATACATTTTTCTTCATTTTGAACACAAACAAAGTTACGGACCGCATCTCTGATTGGTTGATTTCTTACCGGGAGCGGATGACTTTCTGCAAATGGCAATAGGACCACTGGGAGGAGCCAGAGGAGCTTGATTTTTTTTCACAGATTATCTGTCTCATATTCTACTGTCAGGACATAATGACAGGTTTAACAAATATGTAGAAAATATATATTTACAAAAGTTACCTACTGCAGCTTTAAATTGGGAAACTCGTGTATTAAATAAATTCAGTGCACACAGACTGAAGTAGTTTTAAGTCTTTGGTTCTTTTATGATGATTTTGGCTCACATTTAACAAAAACCCACCAATTCACTGTCTCAACAAATCACAATATGGTGACATGCCAATCAGCTTATCAACTCAAAACACCTGCAAAGGTTTCCGGAGCCTTCAAAATTGTCTCTCAGTTTGGTTCACTAGGCTACACAATCATAGGGAAGACAATCATTGTTCAGAAGACAATCATTGACACCCTTCAGGATAGTAAGCCACAAACATTCATTGCCAAAGAAGCTGGCTGTTCACAGAGTGCCATATCCAAGCATGTTAACAGAGAGTTGAGTGGAAGGAAAAAGTGTGGAAGAAAAAGATGCACAACCAACCGAGAGAACCACAGCCATATGAGGATTGTCAAGCAAAATTGATTCAAGAATTTGAGTGTACTTCACTAGGAATGGACTGAGGCTGGGGTCATGGCATACAAAAGTGTCAAGTAATTTGGCTACAACTGTTGTTTTCCTCTTGTTAATCCACTCTGAACCACAGACAACGTCAGAGGTATCTTACCTGGGTTAAGGAGAAGAACTGTACTGTTGAAACAATGCAGATGAGCTGAAGGCCACTGTCAAAGAAACCTGGGCTTCCAGACCACCTCAGCAGAGCCACAAACTGATCACCTCCATGCCACGCTGAATTGAGGCAGTAATTAAAGCCAAAAGAGCCCCTACTGAGTACATGTACAGTAAATGAACATACTTTCCAGAAGGCCAACAATTCACTAAAAATTAGGTGAATTGATTTTTGTTCAAGTATTCTAATTTGTTGAGATTGGTTGAATTGGTGGGTTTTTGTTAAATACCCTTGTCAAAAAATCCTATTGGAATTTCACTTTGTCCTATTGGATCCTACTGGATTCTTAGAATCCTATTGGACATTCTGATTGATTTTAATGGAATTTCACTTTGTCCTATTGGATCTTACTGGACTCTTGGAATCCTATTGGACATTCTGATTGATTTTAATGGAATTTCACTTTGTCCTATTGGATCTTACTGGACTCTTGGAATCCTATTGGACATTCTGATTGATTTTAATGGAATTTCACTTTGTCCTGTAGGATTTTATTTGATGTTTAGAATCTTATTGGACATTGTGTTTAATTGAATGGGATTTAATTTTTTCATGTAATCTTTTATTGATTTGTATTGGACATTGTGATTTTTTTTATGGAAATTCACTTTGTCCTGTAGGATCTTATTTGATTCTGTTAATTACTTTTTTAAGAGTAACTTTACTTGTTTAGATTAGCACTGTGTGTGTGTGTGTGTGTGTGTGTGTGTGTGTGTGTGTGTGTACTTGTAACCCATAAAAATGCAGCCTACATATACACAAATATATATTTTTTTAATTCATAATACAGTAAGGCAAATATTTTAAATGATATAATATCCGAATAAGTTAAATTGTATTACATTTGACTAAGAATTCATAGAAACAGAAACATCTACAATGGTTGTGTCGTGACGCTTCCCCTTTAAGAAATCCGAATGTAGTGCGCGTGACACTCCAGCGTGCATAATTTGAACGGTAACGGTCAGGCGAGGAAGCTGAGAAATCGAGTGATTAACGTTGTTTAACTTGTTAAAAGTTTATTGAAAGACGCGTAAAAGGAAGAAATAATGATACTTATATGAGCTGCATCCCAAACGAACCATTTTGGGTGAAGTAATTATATCTGTTGGTGAGTTGTTGATCTAACGTTAGTTACTGTATCTGCTGATTAGTACAGGAGTCTGCCATTAACGTTACATAGCAAAAGCTGATTTAACAACTGATATTAATGAAATATTAATGTATGCCATTTATAATAAAATGTAATTGTATAAAACACTGAAGTAGCGAGTACAGAATGCCTGTTCTGCCACCATTTTGAGCGTTTTGAATTGTGCTTTACAGTTTTGTGTAGCGCTTTATTTGTATTAATGGATTAATATGTTCTGTTGTGCAGGTCAGGTTTTATGTTCCAGTTAAAAAGTTTGACATGAGACCGTTCTCCCGTGATATGAGTGTGAACATGAAGACACGCATGACAATAGATGGCGAGCCTTTGTCAGCTGAAGGACCTGTTACATTGCCTAGTAACCAGTTGACTATATGCATGGTAATTCCGCATAAAGATAAGCCAATACTCGTAAACTTCCGGTAAAACTGATTTAATGTTGTGGTTTATACAGGTACAGAAACATCTCCTGCCTAATTCTTGTCAGAAAAAAAAACTTCCATCTTCATAATTAATGATAGCATAACAATAATTATAGATGATGGCATTCACATACAGTTTTATGTTATTTAACAACACATAATTGTATATGCCAAGCCTAGTATTCCCAGGCGATTACCTAGACACGTAACTACATTGAAATGCTGAAAACTAAACACTATAGTAACTGTTTATAGGCCAGTGGTTCTCAAAATTTTAAACCAATTATATGCATTCAAATTCAGTAGCGTAGTAGGCCTAACTATTATTATATTTACTGTTGTCAGCCACTTTAACATTGTTAATATACATTTTGAACATTAACATTAACACTACACTGTGCTTACAAACAGGTAAATAAAAAAAACAAAAAACTGAAATAATGATTAAATAAAAATGTGTTGTACCTAAAAGTTAAATAAAAACTGTGTTGGACTTAATCTTCATTTGAGTTTAGTTATTTTTGCATTTAAGTTCAAAAGTATTGTGCTTTAACATTAATTTATAATTAAATTAGTGATTCAGCTAGAGGGTCTTGTAGCACACTTTGAGAACCACTGGTTTAGGTGTAGGCTAACATTAGTGATGCTATCTCCCAAATTACATCACAATGCTCTGATTACCTTTTTACTTCGTCATGAACATTTTTTAAACCCTAATAATATTTGCCCGCTCAACTCTGTAGCTGTGCAGTAAAATTCACTTTAAAGATTTTGACTCCAAATTTGTGTATTTTTTTTCGTACTGAAGTATAAATTATAGCAAGTGCAGGAATCAAAAAGTCTCATATCATTTAATAAAAATAAAAGAAATGTCCCAACGCTAACAGTGTATAAGGGAGAATTATTTAAATAATTAACTAGTTAACTACAAATTAAATAAGTTAAATATTAATGGTATAACAATTAAATAATGCATTAAATATTTTTTTATATTTTCAGATTTAATTTAGTAAATCAATTTTTTTTATTTTATCTTAACTGTAAAAGCTGCTAAATATATTCAGTTAACAAAGACTTGTTACTGTTGTAGTTTTGTTAATCTGAATTTAGTTCAAATCACATAATGAATTTGAATTTGGCTTGTCTTCCGTTATTACTGTCAATCGAAGCAATGAGTCCAGAACAATTTAGCAGAATTACCTGTGTAATATTTAACACTAAAAACATTTAATGGTAAATGTGGACGTTTCATCCTCTTAGATAAATAAAGATTTTCTTCAAATTGTGAATAGATTTTATTAGAGAAGCTGAGAAAAGGCCTCTCCCCTTAAAGCACAGTACAACTGACTGGAAATGACTGAGCTGGCTTATCTAAAAGCAGGAAGTAATCGTGCATATGTTCAATTGACAGAGCATTAGTGATTGCTTGGGAATATATTTGATACAATATTTTTATTTTCGTTTTTTTTTTCTGTTTTTACATTACACACTAATAGTACTTTATTACATTAAATGAACAGTTTAAATTCCCTTTGAGGTGTATTATAATGATTTACAATATCAAATTCTACATATTTTTTAATGTTTTATTGTTCTGTGTTGTGATGTGATTGTATTTGCTATTATTATTATTGTTACAGTAAAGTGTTATTTTCATATTCAACTTCTGGTCTCTTGTATACACTTTATATGTTCCTCCTCACTCTAGATATGTTCCTCCCTTTGGGTCTAGAACTGGTTTAGTGTATATTTACATTGGAAGCACAAGTGCTACATATTGTGTGTGTGTGTGATCAATCCATTATCAGGGCCTTAGAAATTTTTCGTACTAATGCTGTATGCTGCAAAAATCACCGCTCATGTTTTTTACAATGTTACTTAAGGTCATGCAACGTACAATAAACAATGTCTACATCAGGGTGAGTTTAGGCAAACTGCAAGTACTATTTGTCCATAAAACAAATACAATGGAAAAGTGTACCTTTTTAGAATAAAAAAAAAATCCCATATAAACAGTCACCCAACTGGATCCCATTAAAATCGTATAGGACTGATCCTACAGGATATTTATGTCTTGTCCTACAAGACTATTCCTATCAGAATCCTATAGGAACGGTTCCAAAATATGATAGAAAATCCAATTAGAATCCTGTACAGTTTTCTTATTGGAATCCTTTAGGATTTTTTGACAAGGGTATGAACCAAAATCGCCACAATTAAAAGAACCAAAGACTTAAATTACTTCAGTGTGTGTACTAAATTAAATGTTATACACTTATCACAATTTCAGTTGAATTACTGAAATAATTGAACTTTTCCATGACATTCTAATTTATTGAGAAGCACATGTAAGTCTTGATAAGAGTCTAATGTGAAATACATACAAATTTAAAAGACAATTAAGAATCATTAAGAACCTGTACTTGTACTATTGACTTTTGAATGGTACGTTAAATCTTCCACAAACATGTAAAGTACTGTATCTGAGTGATACCCAATTGTTTCCACTCCTCATCTACTTCCGAACAGCCCTGCAGTGTAGAGTGGCAGGGTTTTCTTTAACACAGTCCTCTTCTGCCTATTCACTGTCAGAATAATTCACTATGGAAAACCTTTTCAGAAAATACCTACATTTAATTTAACAAAAGGAACAGATGAGGAGCTAATAGAAGTAGGGCTGGAACTACACAAACAACTCAGTATGAACAGACTGTGATGAAGTGTCTACATTCAATCCTTACTTGTGTGATGTCAATGTCATCCTTCGCTCTGCCCTCACTGGATGAGTGAGGTACTTCTGGATGTTCATTGTATGAGTGAGGAACTACTGGCTGTTCATTGGATGAGTGAGGTACTCCTGGTTGTTCATTGGATGAGTGAGGTACTTCTGGCTGTTCATTGGACGAGTGAGGTACTTCTGGCTGTTCAGTCTGCTGCTTTGGCTCCTGGAAATCAGAAAAAAAAAAAAACTATAAAGTGTCTAACATACTGTATTCAGACATTTACAAGTGACAGAAGTCAGTTCATGTAAAAACTGGCATAAAGTTGTAGCCGCACTGGGTTGTACATAATAATTAACTCAAATGATATATAGGGAATTTGAATAATTAATCAAGAATATGATTAATATATATATATATATATATATATATATATATATATATATATATATATATATATCTTATATGACAGTTACATTCAAATTATTGAAGATGAAAAATAGCTCAATTGCATATATCACTAACTCATTACAAGGCACTGTAATTTACTCACTAATAAGTCAATATTCCATTCTTCATATCAATTATAGTGATATCTCTTACTATAAATTACCGCAAATCAAACAGTGGTTTGTCCAGCAAACGGTCGTAAGATTAACTTATCAATTTTCAATAAAGTTATCACTTATTATAATTCAAGGAAAAATATTCTCTGGCCATGAAAACATTATCCTATCATTATGATACATTTAGTTACTAATGTAGCAACAATCACTTTCTGGGGAATAATTAACTCAAGTCTATGAATATAAAGTGCTTATTGCTTACAAATATTAAATTACCCAAAGAGGGAATATTTAATCATTTAAAGGTAACCTTTACTAAAATTAATTTAAGTTAATCTAGACAATCTGTTTGTCTCGCGAACTGGAAGCTAGACTTCCTTATCAGAATTCAATAAAAATACCCTTCTTACAAACTCCAAGAAATATTAATCTTCTGATCAGGAAAGAACAATATTTTCTTTGTCTGTACTACTAAGATTACTGAAAGTTTTAATATAAAACAAAGCTTGTAGCTTAGATCACACGATTCAGGGACTTCGATCTCATTGAGCAATAAAATATAGGATTTAATAAAAACAGACTAAAGAGTACATAACTACCATTCACACGGAGTAAATATGAGTATATAGCAAAACGAAAATACAATTTAAACAAGCTAAACGAACAAGAATGGTAATGAGATTGAGAGGGAGATATATGATAGAGAGAGAGAGAGGGAGAGAAAGTGAAAGCGAAGACCAATCTCAATTTGACAATTTCAAATAGTTAACTTTGCAAGAGACCCCAAGTCATTGAATAATTTCACAAACATGGAATAGCCTAAACCTTAAACAGCAATTTTAGTTGCGATATAAGAAAGTACTTGCTTTGATCTGGGTCTTGTGTGTAGCTGCGTTCAAACTGTCCGTTGGTGCGGCTTCAGCGTTGTTCTTTCCAGAGCAGATGATGCATGAGCTCGATGGTTAACGCGAATGTAAACTTTGCCAAAAGATGATTAGACTTAAGTTAGTTTGGCTCGTGAAGACAATTGAACGAAGTCAAATATCAGAAGACAATAAAGAAAAACTAAAATGAAACTAAAAGTAAAGAAGAACAAACGAAGAACTTCTTGAAGTCCGGTTGCGAAACTGGAAACCCTCTGTTCTCTCTGGCAGAATGCCAAGAACACAGGTTTCCTTAAGCTTTTACGTAAAAGTAGGTTTACACCTATCTTTCCGTATGAGCCAATGAAGTGTAAGAAACTGAGGCGGGAAAAATCTTCTTTGTTTGCTGATCTCCGCCCACTGGTCTAATTTATGGCGATGACAAAATTAAACATTATCTTAAGTAAGATTGTTCCTCTGACTAATTTGCTGTCAAGATTCGTTACAGTCGTGTTTTTACGATTATACAGACACCAAAAACTATGATTTTGCTAATCAAGTATACAGAGATACAGAGTTGTTCCTAACTACATGCATATAAAGTTCGATTAAACACACAGTAACATTTATATATTCCACTATGCCACGTACATACATTTGAGCACATAAAGGGAGACAATAAAATACGTTTAGAGGTAGTTTTATAGTAAAAAGGTCCATGGGCTAGCCAAAAATGCTTGTGCCTGTTTGTGAATGTGTGTGCGTCTGTTCTGTGGAATGTGTGATAGCGCCGTGAGTGAAAAGGGCAGGTGTTTGTCTTCCCTTTGAAGTTCGATATTGTATCTCTGGATAGTCTCCAAGGCGTTCTCTCATCCACGCCAGGCTGCTACCGCCGTGGCGGCGCCCAGGGTGTGAGTTATGTTGGAAGATGTTGTAAAACAAAGGTCCTTGTTTTTCTTTAACTCACGTTCTGGTCTTTGAGTGTAGAATGTGTTAAAGAGTCAGGATTCATTAATATGGAACAGATGGTACCATCCGCTCATTGGTGTTACACTAAAAAGTAAAGAGCTTGTAGCTAAAGATCAGACATTTTCATTGACTCGTAATGTGAGCGGTTTAGAGGCAATCATGAATATATATTTTGTTTTTTAATAATTGAACTAATAATACATCAAACTACAAATCACACAGAATAAATACACGTACGACAATACAGACAGTAAACTTTGTACAAGACATAACGGAATCCAAATGAGGGAGAGAGAGAGGAAATTAATGAGAGAGAATGAGAGAAAGAGATAGATGAGAGAGAGAATGAATGAGAGAGAATAAGTTCAGTTATGCAAACTCACAGACAGTAACCCTTGAAAGACAACAACGAATCAAATCATAGACAAACTTTAAGCAGCATTTAAATCCCCATAGAGAATGATACTTGCATGGGTCCAGAGTGCGTGGTCTTTTGAGACTCGCCAGACCAGCGTGCGTGTGAACAGCGTGATTCTTTGTTCTTTCGTGTCTTCCGGGGGTTGCTGCGGAATTGCGCGCTATATGAAAGGTCCAACAAAGCAATGTTTCAGAATTCGTCTTCCTTGTGTGGAGAGGCGAATAGGTGAATAAACTAAGTAAGAAAATAAATTTGTTTAGAAAATAAACAAAAACACTGGAGATGAAAGCTCCTGAAGGAGCCAGGAGAACTGCTGTCCTCTCAGCCGACGTGCTAAGAGAGACAGCGATAGGAGAGTTGACCAAGGCCGCGATTCTATTTGAGAACATTAAAATTAGGAGAAACATTTCCAATTTATAAGTCACCAAATTATAATCCCCGCTTTCCGGGGATTCCATCGGAGACCTCCAGCCATGGTTGTCGTGAGTTTGGCTGTAGAGGATGCATCTCATTGAGTCTCCTTTATAGGATGAAGGTTATGCCAAGGGTCAGGGTGGGACCAATGACAGTGGAGATGCACCGTGCAGTGTCGGCAGCGGTCCAGGCTCAGACCGCAGATGACTGGTTCAGAACGTGCTGTCGAGACAGTGCTTGGAGAGCTGTGTCAATGGGAGTAATGTCAATGTGTTGGGTGGCACCTTTCAGTACTTGAATCCACATGCTCTGGTCAAGCAGGTTGACACGGGTGGCAGTGTCATGCTGGTCGTAGGTCAGTGTAGCTGTGCGCACAGGAGTGTTGACGAGCCATCTGTCACCTACTATCTCTGCTTGCGTTTCTGTGACTTGTGTACGAGGCTTGGTTTCGGCAGGGCAGCGTGTGTCGCTGACCAGGGGTTGCAACCCGCAGATTCCTTCAGCGTTGTGTCTGAGGAAGGGTTTGCTAAGGCAGAGATAAGTAATGTCTTTGGTCAAAGTACACATGTGCAGGTTTGGGGCCAGGTACAGCTGTGTGACCACCTCATCTGGAATGTGTGTCTTGGTGTGGGTGTTGCTTTCCCACAACCTGACACTGACAATGTCTAGACTTGGCTTGACTCACTGATGGGTTGGTTCAGGAGCACTTTCACTTTTCTCTGTTTGGGGTTGACGTGCAGTAGGATGGCGCTATCCAGAGAATTGGCCAGGTGTATTTGTAACAGATCAGCTGGTGTGGTGATGGCATAAGCCAGCACAGTTAGCACAAGGCTTAAGGGTATCATGTATGGTGTGGTCTTACCTGTGGTTAGGCTGTCATTGGAGGAGCTAACCTCCCACAGCATGTCTGTTGCTAACCCCTTACTAGTAACCCCCCTTTTTTGGCATGGAGACAGAAATTACATACCCAAAATAAAAAGGTTTCTGCTCATGATTCTTTCTGACTAGATACATAATCAACCTTTGTTCACAAAGCTGACACTTTAAAGTTTACTGTTCAGGAATCAGAATCACTCAGACTGTTATGATAATAGAGATATATAAGCTCAAACATAAAAACAAAAATAAAAATATTAAAAACATATGTTTTAAATGTATTTTAAAAATTGTTGATGTAGGAAATGAGTTTGAAAACACAGTGTAGCTAAGGCCATAAGTCTTCCAAAACTTTATAAAAAATGTCATAATCGAATATGTAAAACTGTGAATTTTATTAAATATTTTCTAAGGCCATGTCATGTGTGTTTTTAGAGAAGGCTTATCAGATTGATTTATGGCCCTTGTCATCCCTGTAAGATCTCACATGTAAACTCTCCTGTGTATTTTGTATGTGTGTTGGCTTTGCAAAACTCCCCGATTCATTGTTGTATTGTTCTCACCAAACAAGTCTTTCACACCTCCGCCAGGTATGACACATTATCCGCATTATTCTTTTATCATTATTCTTTTGTTTTTATTCCACCTTTATTAGCCTTTATTGTGGTTTTTCAGGCTTTACAAAGACACAAAGCAGCGATCTCACTTCAGTCTCTCTTTGCATTTAGTCCTTATTTATCAAAAGTCTTACTATAAAAATACAACAAAACATTTTCTTACAACCTTACGTGAATTATTGAGACAAAAAATGCATTATGAAGAAGAAATGCACCTGCTATTAGTAGCATTGGAGCTATGGTTAGCATCAAGCTACATCAGACAATTTATGAAATTATTAGTACACTTTTACTCAAAACTCACTTTAAACCCCGATCGAGTGTTTATAATAACTTCCTTTAGCAATCAGGGGTGAAATTTGGTAGTTTACTGTTGTAAAAATATGTTATTTGTAGCCTTTTTCATCACTGCACAAGTTAGCATTTCCGATGTACATTTTCGATTTTTTTATAAAAACGCCCCAGATCTCAAGAAATTCTCATACCAAGCTTTACTATCGTAATTGTGGGTTTATTATTCGGATATTCCGTGTGTACAGAGGTGTTTCAGTGTTGTTTTGGCCAGATAACTACCAGGAAGTGTGCAGGAAGCATGTGGCACGATGTGGCGGTGTCCGGTTATGACACTCTAAGATTGACATTGGGAAGGCCAAATCGGAGTCTGAGTCACACACAGCACGAGCTGACACCACAGCAAACACACACACAGATCGCTGGGAGAGGCTGTTTATCATCAGATCGCGTAAATCCGTGGAAAATGAATAGAAATGAGGATTCTGTCTGAAGAAATATGGAGTAAACATCAGTAAATATATCCATATATCTCCGCAGATATGCATCTTTGGTCTATAAATCCTTATTGACACTGTTCATTGAGTCTATGTGAACACAAATAAACCGCTGCTGACGTGACTGAATATGAGTGAGTGGTGAATTTCTATTCAAAATGTGGCATAATACAGATTTATTATTTTGCACTCCTGACATAAATCACTAAATAACTGTCACTGCAACAATGTTTTATCAAACTATTGGTCAAATATCGAAGCTAGAGTCTTTAAACTTTCAATTGATGCACAGTTTGTCCAGATGAAGTAAGACAGTGATGTTTAATGTGCTGTGAAAGTGAAACAATAATAAACTGGGGCCGTCAGCGATGTTTGCACGTAAAGGGGTTAACGCTGTAAACAGCTGAGTCTGGGTAAAGTCATTCTGGAAGACAGTAAACAGCATTTTCATGGAGTTTACGGTCTGTTGTGTTGTTTGTTCTCCCTTCGGGCATCAGTGCAGGTGGAATGGGCTCAATGACAGGTAGTACTAGTTCAAAGTCATTAAAGTCATGGCTCACTAGCCATCCCAGTCGGTAGGCCTTGGGAATGTTAATGTCAGTTGCCGTGCAGTTGTTGCACAGGATGTAGGCTATACAAGATGACACTTCAGTGAGGGGTGTGGCTTCAAGTGTGAGTCCGAGTTCCACACATTCAGGTGAGGATTGGAAGAAACCCAGCGTGTGGTTTAAGGTTTGACCACATTGCAGGTTGAGCCGAACAGCGACCCCTTTGGTGTAAACTGGTACCACCGTACCCTGTTCGTTGACTAAGGTGCAGAGGCTTGAACTTGAGCTTGAGCCACGGCTGGCTGCTGGGGTTCCCGTGACCTCTGTGACCTGACGGTCTGGCTCTGTGGGAGTTCCCGTGACCTCTGTGACCTGACAGTCTGGCTCTGGCAACCTGTGTGGCTGGAGGGAAAGTCTCTTACTTACTTAACCCTAAGTCTTTTAGCTTTTTGAAGTTCAGTAAAGGGTCAAAGTGGTCTAGCAGGTCTTTGCCGATGAGAAATGTATGAGTGTTCATTGGTGAGACATAAATGGGATTTACTAGACTCATCAGACCGATTGACAGGTGAATGGAAACAACCTGTTCAAACCGGATGTCATTCTGGCTGTACTACTGTACATTCAGTTCACAAGTTTGAGGTGTAAGAGTTAGTAAGATCTTGTCTCTTAGCTTCAAATTGGAGTCTTTTGAAAAGGTGAGATGAGATCACCGTCAGTTTTGATCCTGTGTCGATCAGGTCTTCCATGCTCACTCCTTTTCGGCCCACCCCCTTTTCGACAAGGCTGCCCAGGAATGTTGGCATCAGGGCAGGTGTGACAATCAATGGGTGGTTAGGACCGGTCTTGTGTAGCTGGCTGCGAAGGCAGGTAGTCAAAACAGTATTTTCTGGTACCTTGTGTTTGTGGTACCTGGTGTGAGGACCTGTGCTGTCTCGTTCAGGGTGTGCAGCTGTCAGCTGTGGAGCTTGGGTGATGCTGTCACCTTGTAATGTGACAGTTAGCTCTGTGGTCTGTGGATGACGAGCAGTGTTCCGGGTGCTTGGCTCATACAGATGGCAGTTAGACAGGGTGTTGGTTTCAGTTCTTATGCTTAGATATACAATGTCTGATTCATCTTCCTTGTCTTTCTTGCGAGTTTTCATGTAAAGAAGCTCTTTCAGCATCCTCAGGATCTCTGCTGTTTCAGATGTGGTTGCCCTGTGTTTTTCTGACGTGGACTCAGGATTGAGCTCACCAGTGTCATGTCGAGAGTGGTTCCACTGCCGGCTGTAAGTGCTTTGTGTCCTGGACGGTGGGGATCAGCTCTTTTTGTGTCGCGGGCCCAGAATCTTTCAGAGCGCTCGCTCTGGTGCTTTGGACAAGCATCACCACCATTGTGTTGCCCTCTGCTGGCTTGGAACGGTATTGACTCTCTGTAAAAAGGTCTGTGACTGTGGTGTTGTAGGGCGCCCTCTAGGGTTAACTCCAAGCAGTGCTCAGAGATAGAGATTTTGGGGTTTTTCAGTCTTTTCATAAATAGTCTTTTGCTTGGTGCGAGCTTTGTGGGCTAAGTTCCGTAACAGCCCATGGTCTGAGTCTGGATCAGAGAATTCAAGAATCAAAGTTTGTAGCAGTTGCTGGTAGTACGCTTTGACAGTCTCTGGTTGACGATCCAGAAAACAATCCACATCACGGCTGGATCTGATTTTTAACAGGTACAATGTGTTCACATCTGTCACGTTGGTGACAGTTTGCAAGTGAAAGTCAATGTCTTGTAAATAAGCATGAACGTCATGTCCTCCTGCAGGATCTGGATTGAACGTAGGGATGCTTCTGGCTAGCTTGTCAAGTTCTCTGTGAGCCGTGCAGGGTTTAGTGGCATGCGTTCTCTGGAAGGGTTCTTCCCCCTCCATTGTTGACAGGTGTTCTTGTAAGCTGGCTGATGATTTCTTGAGCCGTGGGCTTACACCCCCTTTTTCAGCTCTGTGTTCTTGGCTGAAAGGGTTGGAGTGGCGGGCCGGGAGAAACTTTGTGGTGTGCGTTTCTCCGATCCAGCCACTCTGTAATCTGTCAGAATGTTTCAGTTCTGTGTGAACAGTGTCAAGTTCATCTTGGAGCTCGTCTCTCTGCAGAGTAAGTTCGTTGATTTTAGCTTGGGCCGCTTGCAAGTGTGTTTTGCAGGCTCAGGTTTTATAGTCTCTTTCTTTCAGTTCAGTCTCTGCTCTTTTTAGGAGAGCGTCACCTTGCTGGAGTTTTTTGTTGAGTTCTTTTCTGGCTTCTCTCTCAAACTGTTCTCTTTGATCTGTGTCGAGGCAAAGATCTTGCAGGGCATTGTGAAGTCTTTCTACTTCTTTCTGTAGCTCTGGATCTGTGTCATCCTCTTTCTCGCGCTGGTTCTGGGTCTTGAGGAGGAGCTGATCAAGGCAACTCTGGGTTCGGGCCTGGTCCTTCCAGGCCTCCTGCGCTTGAAGCTTAAACGTTGCTGCTTGCTGTTCAAAGTCGATGTTGCTCCGTTCACTGAGCCGTGCCTGGGTGACGAGAATGTGAACTAGGCTTCCGAGGATCCACGCAAGTTCTTTGTAGTAGTCGCTTTGGGTTGGATCGTATGCCATCAGTTCAGTTCAGTCTCTGCTCTTTTTAGGAGAGCGTCACCTTGCTGGAGTTTTTTGTTGAGTTCTTTTCTGGCTTCTCTCTCCAGCTGTTCTCTTTGATCTGTGTTGAGGCAAAGATCTTGCAGGGCATTGTGAAGTCTTTCTACTTCTTTCTGTAGCTCTGGATCTGTGTCGTCCTCTTTCTTGCGCTGGTTCTGGGTCTCGAGGAGGAGCTGATCAAGGCAACTCTGGGTTTGGGCCTGGTCCTTCCAGGCCTCCTCCGCTTGAAGCTTAAACGTTGCTGCTTGCTGTTCAAGGTCGATGTTGCTCCATTCACTGAGCTGTGCCTGGGTGACGAGAATGTGAACTAGGCTTCCGAGGATCCACGCAAGTTCTTTGTAGTAGTCGCTTTGGGTTGGATCGTGTGCCGTCAGTTCATCTAGCTTGGTGTCTAGTTGCTCTGGGTGCTGCAGGTTACTGGCGTCCTTGGGCAGGAAGGGCTGCGTCACTGCTTTCAACCATGTCGAGAGGTGGCCCCCATGGACTGCTGGACTGGATGACTGGAACATCCTGACTTCACTGTCGGTGAGAGAAGCACAGCACACACACAAAAAGACCAATGCAAGTTCGTTCTACGGTTAACAAGCTATATTCATATGGGCTGTGCCGTTTATGAGAATTTTTCACTGAATTTTTGTGAGTTTCACTCATAGCCAGTGTCTGTAACACTGGTCGGCCCCCTTGCTCACTGGAAACCTGAAATGACTGTCCAATCACCAAAGGAGTTCTACAGTCAAATACACAAAGGATGAACAAAGGAAACTTAAAGTTAATTTAGGTTTGGTTTGTTTAACATCAATTGAGTAAATATGTACGTACAAAGGAAAGGTAACAGCTTTACCTAATAATGATAAAACATTGATCATTGACACATCAATCCAAAAGGCTGGTATTGCAGGCTTCTCGGGATGCCTTGAACATAATAGCATCATATGACATCAAATCCAGACTACAAAGAAAGAAGGAAAAGATCTTCATGTCTTGTTCCTCGATCTGGCCAATGCCTATGGGTCAGTCCCTCATTCGGTTTTGTGTGCTGCTTTTGATTTCTTCCAGGTGCCGACTATAATCACAAATCTAATGAAACACTACTTCCAGGATATACAGTTTTGCCTTACAACATCAGGCTTCACCACCAGTTGGCAACCGCTGGAGGTAGGCATCATGGCGGGGTGCACCATCTCCCCATTAGCCTTCACGATGGCAATGGAGATCATTATTAGAGCCTCAAAATGGGTTGTAGGAGGAGAACGACTACAATATAATCAGAAGTTACCACCAATTCGAGCCTATATGGATGATCTAACAACACTCACAACAACTGTCCCCTGCACCAAGAGACTGCTGGAGAAACTTCATCAAAATATAACATGGGAGAGGATGAAGTTAAAGCCCAGTAAGTGCAGAAGCATCTCCATCGTAAAAGGACAAGTCACAGACCAAAGATTTCATGTCGGTGGAACACCTGTACCAACAGTCTTAGAAATGCCAGTAAAGAGCTTGGGGAGATGGTATGATACGAAACTCACAGACACCGAGCAGTTTGGACATCTAAAAAATGATATCAACATGTATATGGAGCGCATTAACAAGACATTGTTACCAGGAAAACTTAAGGTGTGGTGCTGTCAGTTTGGCATACTCCCAAGACTCTTGTGGCCGTTAACTGTCTATGAGATCCCCATCACAAAAGTTGAAAAGTTGGAACGGCTGATAAGCATACAGTTGAAGCAGTGGCTGGGAATTCCACGTTGTTTAAGTTCAGTCGGACTTTGTTGACATGGCAAGCTGGAATTACCAATCACAGGGCTTGTGGAAGAGTTCAAATGCACCAAGGCAAGGCTCGTCATGACCCTCACGGAATCCGAGGATGCAGTCATTCGAGCAGCGCCCGAGTGGTAGCGGGGAGGAAGTGGACTCCATCAGAAGCTGTTCAAAGTGCAAAGTCTGCGCTTCACTTCAGAGATGTGGTTGGACAAGTACAGCATGGGAGGGCAGGGTTCGGAATCATCCCAAAAACTCCTCTGTGTCACAAAGCAACATCAGTGCAGAAGAGACAGCTAGTGGTAGAAGAAGTAGGAGACAGGAGGAGGATGAGCGACATGCCAAAGCTGTCTCAATGGCCAAGCAGGGGAAATGGACCAGCTGGAAGGGCCTTGAGAAGAAAAAGCTCAGTTGGCGTGACATCTGGCAAATGGATGGAGCACGGCTGAGTTTTGTCATCAGAGCCACATACGACCTGCTACCATCCCCTCAAAATATGAAACAGCGGTATGGAGAAGATCCCGCCTGTTCCCTGTGTCAAGTACCTGCATCCCTAAGGCACATTCTATCAGGGTGCATTACAAGTCTCACCCAAGGGCGCTATACTTGGCGGCATTACCAAATACTTTGAGAACTGGCATCAATACTTGAACAAAGACGAACCACCACAAACAACCTCCCACAAACATAGGCAGGACAGGTCTACTTTACAAATTTTGTACCAGCTGGCCAACATCTAGAGCATCCTATAACACCAAAAGTTGCAAGCTTCCTGCAATCAGCACGGGATTGGAAATTGGAAGTGGACCTTGATAAGAAGCTTGTGTTTTCCCCCCAGAAATAGTGGCTACAACACTCCGGCCAGACATGTTCCTGTGGTCTCTAACATCAAAGCTGGTATATGTTGTCGAATTAACAGTACCATGGGAAGAGGGGGTCGAAGAGGTTTATGAGAGGAAAAAGAACAAATATTCTGACCTGGCAGCTGAAGCATCCCGGAACGGCTGGAAGACTAGCATCTTTCCAGTAGAGGTGGGATGCAGGGGATTTGTTGCAACATCTAACACCAGTTTGCTAAAAAAAAATAGGGGTGAAGGGTCGCTCTCTTCAACAGGCCATCAAGTCCATATCATGTGCTGCTGAAAAAAGCAGTAATTGGCTCTGGATCAAGCGCAAGGATCCCATCTGGTCAGTAAGGTAGAGACAGATGGAGGGGGTCACGTGGCCAGGACCTGGATGGCAGCTTAGCGGAGAGGCTCCGAGAAACCGTGCACAATTTAAAATAAAACCCCTTATAAACACGGCCAACATTCGAGTAAAGTATCAGCGTTGATATGTCAAATCCTCAAGTAACTAAGCAGTGTGAAATTTTTACTCGAGCACGCAAGGGCAGCGTTAAAACAACTTCGTCGAGCTCACCAGGTAAAGTGGAAGCTAACATGGATAGCGTAGCCGAAGTTTTAAACGAACTGAAATTACTTCGATCAGAGATTGGAACGAAGTTGGATAACATAGATACCCGTCTGACTGATATGGCGAACTCAATGACCTCGCTGGAAAGCAATGTGTCCGATGTAAAACGAGATGTTTCTTCTAATGCAGCCCGCATTGAGGAGGCCGAAGGCCGCATACACGATGCAGAACAGGCACTTGAGAAAACAGAAGCGGCACTCGACTCAGTCATCAAACGAGTTGTTTACCTCGAATCAAAGACTGATGACTTGGAGAACCGGGGCAGAAGGAAGAACCTCCGGCTCTATGGTATTCGAGAGGGCGCCGAGGGTCAGAAAACTCTCCTCGAATTTATAAGCGAGAGGTTGACACAATGGCTGGGACCAGACAAATCATTCACCCTAGAGCGAGTTCATCGCACACTCGCATCTGGGAAGCCCAACCAAAACAGAGCAATACTCATCCGCTTCTTAAAGTTTCAGGAGAAAGAATTTGTCTACTGTGAATCAAGGCGACGAGACATCACGTATGACGGAGTCAAAATATCCTTTGCACAGGATCTCTCAGCGGAGACGGTACGGATTCGACAGGGATTTAATCCAGTCACGAAATTGTTTGTGGATATCAACGCCTTCCGTGGATTTCAGCACAACCCTTGCAAGCTTCGAGTGTTACACGATGGCAAGATCCATCTCTTCTCAACGCCGCAAGAAGCTGAAAAATTCTATAAAAGCATCTCACAGTCAACGTAGAATCTACAGTTAGATGTCTATGGCATTAAACCAAGAGGTAAAATGTTTAAGCAGCTGTTGATAAGACGGACAATCGAGATGTAACGTTACAGCGGTAGTGAGTCTAAATAACTCAAAGCATGCTTCAGTTGGAGTGTGCAAAGTTTTAAGTATGCATATTGCAATCACTTTCAGCGCGACGCGTTGGGTACAACTATGCTAACTTTGTTCTATATAGTTCGTATGTTATGTGTAGGCTATTAGATAAAGAAGTATTGTTTTGAAATGGTCAAGTTACATGGGCTATTCTTATAGTTAAAAGGGGGATAATATTTTAAATTGAATGTGCATGGTTGACATTCGGTCACTGACTGTTTTGTTGGGATCTTGGGCTGAGCTACGCTGACTAGTTGCTCCTCAAATATTGTGGATCAGCGTCCCTCAGATTCTTATTTAAGGGGAGGGGGGTAGGCACTTCAGTTGGAAGTACCGGGGTTAAAACTCGAACAGTTCGATGTTCTGAGTGTGGGTGACTGCCTGTAGGGTGGGGGAGGTTCGTGTACACTTGCATCTTTTTTTTCTTTTTTTTTTTTTCTTTTTTTTTCTTTCTTTTTTTTTCTTTTTTTTCTTTCTTTTTTTAATTTTTTTTTTCTTTCTCTCTCTCTCTTTCATCTACTTCCATTTATATTTCAAAATATGCCTTGATAATTAATGGAGAAAACAAAACTAAAAAACAGTCTGGACATTAAAATTACAAGTTGGAATGTCCGTGGAATGAGAAAATTGACCAAACTGAAGCAAGTATTGAACAGGGTAAAATATCTCAAATCTAAAATAGTCTTTCTACAAGAATCACACTTTGTTGCAACAGATATACACAACTTAAATAAAAGATGGCCTGGCCAAGTATTTCACGCAACTTTTAATAGTCATGCAAGGGGCGTAGTTATCCTCATTCATAGATCATTGTCATTTCAAGTTACAAAAACTATACAGGATCATTCAGGAAGATATGTTATTGTTCAGGGGAGTATTTTGACACAAAAGCTTAATCTTATTAATATTTACGGTCCAAACGATGACAGCCCATTATTTTTTGAGAAATTATTTTAAACTTTATCTGCTTTGGAGGGATTTCATATAATCGGCGGAGATTTCAATTGTACCCTCAACCCTGTTTTGGACAGATCCACCCAAACTGATACAACTCATATACAAACTAGAAAAATTATCATTGATTATATGAGGGATCTAAAATTAATTGAAGTTTGGAGAATGCTAAACCCAAATAGAAGAGAATATTCCTGTTACTCAAGTTCCTATAAAACTCACTTGCGCATAGACTATTTTATAATCTCAAGGGAATTATTGTCTAATGTGAAAAAATGCTGGTATAATAGTATAGTTATTAGTGATCATGCTGCGGTATCTATGGATATACATTTGGGTAGATTTCAGCATTGTTCTAGATGGAGGTTACAAACTTATTTGTTACAAGACCCAGCGTTTATTACATTTGTGGAGAATAGTATTGATAAATATTTTCAACTAAATACGAATGAAACTACGGCAAGTATTAGATGGGAAGCGTTTAAGGCTTACATAAGAGGAGAAATGATCAGTTATACAAGTGCTAAAGCTAAACGAAATAATCAGGAATTACAAAATCTAGAGGATCAAATAAAAAAAGTTGAAATTGAAATAAGTATTGATAATAATCCTGAAAAATTACATGACTTGTCTGTTATGAGAGCTAATTATGATAAATTGACAACTGACAAAGTGGCTAAAAGCTTAATGTGGACTAGGCAAACATACTATGATCGGGGGAAAAAGCAGGTAAGCTGCTGGCCTGGAGGATAAAGAAAATGCAATCTGAAAGAGCAATTAACTCTATAAAGCTGAAATCCGGTAATCTAACTATGGACCCAATAGAGATAAATAATCATTTTAGAGACTTTTATCAGCAGTTATACAAATCAGAATATAAAGCAAACAATAAAACAGCTCAGAAATTGTTTTTAGATCAGCTGCAATTTGAGACTATATCAGAAGATGAGAAAACAGCATTAGACAGCCCATTAACAATAGAAGATCTTAGTGAAGCTATAGGAGATATTAACAGTGGTAAAGCACCAGGGCCAGATGGGATTCCGATAGAATTGTATAAAATATTTAAAAGACAGCTTCTAAGACCATTACTTGACATGTTTGAGGAATCATTTATTACTGGAAGGCTCCCAGATTCATTAAGACTGGCTATAATAACTATAATATTAAAACCAAATAAACCCCCAACTGAATGCTCATCATACAGACCGATTAGTTTAATGGGATGTGATACAAAAATACTTTGTAAAGCACTTGCTAGAAAATTAGACAAACACCTTCCCCAATTAATTAGTGACGATCAACAAGGCTTTGTACAAAAAAGACAAGGTTATCATAATATCAGAAGAGTCTTGAATGTTCTACATGAGAGACACAATGAAAAAGACACCGCAATGTTATCAATAGATGCATGCCAAGCATTCGACAGAATAGAATGGGACTATCTCTTTGATGTTCTTCCAAGATTTGGATTAGGTGAAACTTTTCTGAAGTTGATTCGACTGTTATATACGGACCCAGCTGTTGAGATATTAACCAATAACACCATCTCAAGATCTTTCAATCTACAGCGATCCACACGTCAGGGGTGTCCTCTGTCCCCCCTGTTGTTCGTGTTGGCAATCAAACCCCTAGCTATGGCAGTGAGAGCACATACAGGAATATCAGGTATTATAATTGGGGAAAAGGATCATCGTATCTCTTTATTTGCTGATGATATTATATTTTTTCTCACTAATGTGAAAAGTAGTATTTCCAATTTGATGAGCTTAATCGAAAACTTTGGAGCGTTTTCTGGATATAAAATTAACAACTCTAAATCAGTATTATTATTTCTCAATAAGGAAGAAAGACATAGACCCATAATAAATACCCCTTTTATGACAACTACAGAAGGCTTTAGGTATTTAGGTGTCAAAATTACTCCTGACCTTAGTGAAATCCTCTCAATAAATTACGATCCCCTGGTGGAAAGAACCACTGAAGCATTGAAAAAATGGTCAAATTTACCAATATCCATGATCGGACGAATTAACATAATTAAAATGTCTATTTTACCCAAATTCTTATACTTTTTTCAAACACTCCCATTGCCATTACCAAACCTGTTTTTTAATAAACTTAACAAACTAATTGCTCTTTTTATTTGGAATGATAGAAAAGCTAGACTTCGCCTTAAACTATTACACCTGCCCTATGAAAGGGGAGGGCTTCAACTTCCGAATTTTAGATGGTACTATATGGCTGCCCAGCTGACTTCAGCATTAAATTATTTCTGCACAACAACACCTCCAGCTTGGGTAGACATCGAACAAGGGTCCATCCCAGATATGCCATTAAAGATGTATCTATACTCCTCAGATATAAAGTCATTGGAGAAGAAAACTAAAAATCCTTTCCTTAAAAATACTGTTTCTATCTGGCACGCCGCACATAAGCATATTGGGGGTATGCCGAGATTATCCCAGTTTACTCCTATTTGGAGTAATGAACAATTTATACCTGGTAATAAAGATGGTGGATTTAAGTTATGGAATATAAGAGGCATTCAGAAAATGAAGGATTTATATGAAGATGGGGTTTTACTTTCATTTGATCAGCTGTGCCAGAAATATACAATCCCTAAAAAACATTTTTTTTTAAGTATTTGCAGTTGAAAAGTTACATGATATCAAAAGAAAAACAGATACTCTGTATGCCATCTTTATCAAAATTAGAAGAAATAACTCTTGGAAATTTAGAAGGCAAAGGTCATTTATCTGTGTACTATAATCTAATGGTCAAACACAGCACTGAATCAACATTGGACAAATTAAATGCCTGGAAAATGGATATAAAAGAAGATATAGATGAAGCAGACTGGAAATATGCATGTCTTAAAGCACAAACACAGACAATAAATACAAGGTTTAAATTACTTCAATATAAATGGTTAATGAGAACCTATATAACACCTGTCAAACTTCATCGAATATCCTGTAATATTCCAGATGTGTGTTCTAAATGCTTGGATAACAAAGGTACATTATACCATTGCCTCTGGGAATGCCCAAAAATACAAAACTTCTGGAAGGAGGTTTTAAAATGTATGTCAAATATGTTTGGTATTAAAATTCCTATGAATGTAAAACTTTGCATTCTTGGAATATATCCAATGGACATCATACAAACATCAAAACAGATTAAACTTATAGACTTTGGTATGCTTCAAGCCAGAAGAGCTATTGCACTATGCTGGAAGAGTATGGATGCTCCATCCATGAAAATGTGGATTAAGGAGATATCAAACTGTATCGGATTGGAAAGGCTAATTTATATTGCTAAATGCAAGAGGAAAGACTTTGATCGGCTGTGGGAGCCATACATAAATATCATGTAAACTGGGAATGTAGACTTTACAGAAAAACACTTTGTATACATTGTCTGTAGCAAATTCATATGTATATATATATATATATATATATATATATATATATATATATATATATATATATATATATATATATATATAATTATTATTATTATTTTTTAATTATTATTTATTTATTTTTTATTATTATTATTTTCTTTACCTTTAAGAAGTGTTAATTGAAGATGTATATGTGAAAAGGTGTAAGTATATGTACTTGTTCTGTGGTTATAAAATGAGAAAATGACAATAAACATATTGAAAAAAAAAAAAAAAAGGTAGAGACAGATGGTATGCGGTCAGGTTTAGGCCCGACTCAGGGAGAAGGACGCCCTGCCATGCAGAGCCCATCCGGGACATAGAGGGTATGGCATGGAGGGGAGTGTACCTGGGATGCTGGGTACACTGTTGAGCCTTCTGGCCTTTGTATTTGTTTTTTACCACTCAACACCGATTGCTACTATCAAGAGTTTCCTTCTAAAGGGATTGAAACATCTAGTTCTATTAGCTTTACTTACTTACTAATTACAGTTTCTCACTGGATGAGTTTCGGCGGACCGATTATACAGGAGCACCAACTAGCGTTCGCACATCACCGCAGCACACATCGAGCCTCAAGTATCACCTCAACGCAAAACATATAGCAGCTAGCGTGGACTTTACACTTTATGTTGAACTATGTATTATTTTGTTGGTGCAACTGGCAGTTTATGTTAAACTCTTTATTGTTTTGGCCAAGGTTATTGAGAGTTGGACTTAGTATGTTATGGCCTCTGAAGCAACAGAGAGATGTTTTCTAATAGTTTCTAATCAGTGTTTCCAATGTTCTGAATGTAATTGACAGTATTGTGTTTTACTTAAAAAACACTTTACAGAAGGTTCCAGCACCTATAAGCTTCCTGAAATTCTGAAATGTACTATTTCTAAATTGTTTCTAAATATGCTATTGCTACACTTAATGGCAAAAATTGCACTGGTCTGCTAGACTTGGTTGAACAAAAATAAACAATATTTTGTTGCTTAAGCTTATGTATTCAGTCATTATTCAATGGTATACTATAAATCCATGTGAAAAAAAAAAAACTTCTCACTGTTCTAATGGTCAAATATTTATATGCGATTAAAATGCGATTAATTTCGATTAATTAATTACAAAGCCTCTAATGAATTAGATTATTTTTTTTAATCGAGTCCTGGCCCTAATATAAACCTTTTCTCATTATTATTATTTATCTGGGTAATCATTTTATATGAACCTGTCATTTTTAACTTATTGAGAAAAATGCTTACCGTTATTAACAGCTTCGGGTTCATCACAAACAAACAACACACCCTCATCAACTGTAAGAATGGTGGTAAAGTTATTGGTTTTATTATTAGATATTGAATAGTTAATAAAATAAAGTTGTAAAATACATAACTCTTCAAGGATCTGTTCCAAACCTTCATCGAAATCCTGATTCTCAAAACCACCCAGAGATCACCCACGAGACGTTAAACAAATATTCACTTTAAAATATATTTTAATAATTTAGATATAAAACTCACCCTGGTAGTTGTCTGCCATTGTTTCGTCAATTGTTGGATTTGTAACATAGCACGGCTTGAAGTTAATTTGCAGGTAATGAGCATGACAAAACTTTTAGTTTTTAAAGGTGGGTAGCCCTGTGGGCATCTCTTGAGAGCACCTCTAAAATCTAATAAACTTCAGTAGAGATGTCCCTAATAACATAAATCTTTAATACGCATACATGTATAACGTTGATTTATTTTTAGAGCTTGACTGAATGTATCCGTTACCTGCATGATCTACACCAGACACCGTCTGGCCTTTATCACATATCCTGGTGCGTAAAGACGGCCTTTCATCTCGACGGGGTAGATACGGCATTAACTTTGATTGTTTGAAATGCACAAATTTTTAACAACTCCAAAATCAATTCGATGATATCTGTTTAGCGTTTCTCCCCAC
Source organism: Carassius auratus (assembly GCF_003368295.1). NCBI lineage: Eukaryota > Metazoa > Chordata > Actinopteri > Cypriniformes > Cyprinidae > Carassius > Carassius auratus. The sequence continues at coordinate 14,882,440 of NC_039260.1, read as the reverse complement.
AAAATATTGTGAATCATTTGTGTTTAAAAGTTATTCTGTCTTACATTGTAAATCAAAGATCTTAATAAGTCAAAGTCTTAATAAGTAAAACAATCTCATATGTGTGTGTGTGTGTGTGTGTGTGTGTCGAGGCTTGAAAAATCAAGGTATGTGTGTTTGTATGGTATGCTTGCATGGATGCTTGAAAAATAATAAATGTAATTATATTAAAACTAAAAATGTCCTATATATATATATATATATATATATATATATATATATATATATATATATATATATATATATATATATATATATATATACCATCCTCTCTGTCTTGTTAAAACGTACATTGGGGTCTTTGAGTGGATGTTTTTTTTTGGGCGGTTAAATGATACAGATCCCTTGAAATTAGTTAGTTTCACAATCCAGTAATCACACAGACGCCAGATGCCGGACACATTCACGTTTCAATGCACAACTTGAGATGCTGTTTTCTTTCCAGTCCTATTGTTAAACCGAGTACTTTTAATTACATATGTCTGGCTTATTTACTAGATAACACGACACAAGCGCGGCAGAAGGAAAGTGTGTGTGAGATTGTTTGTACATGTGTTTGTATTTGTATGTTTGGGTATATTTACGTGTATTTATGCTTTTTGTATATTTGTGTGTGTGTGTGTGTGTGTGTGTTTGTATTGAGGCTTCAAAAATCAAGGTACGTGTGTTTGTATGCCATGTTTGCATTGGTGTTTGAAAAATCACCTTGTGAATAAAAATAATAAATGTAATTAAAATAAAACTGTTTTTTTTTTTTTAGGCGGTTAAATGACAGATCTCAAATATTTTTTTTTTTCAACGATGACTTAAAAAAAATTGACTAAAAATAAATAAAAATCGGTATAGGCCTACATAATTTAAAAGTAAAATTTGGTCTTATGTTTAAACGGATATAAAGTTTTCACTAATTAAGAACTGATGTCTATTTTTTAAAGACTACTTAGTTGAATCATTTTAACATACATTTAAATCTATTTGATGCTACTGTCACGCCTCCAGCATTAGAGAGGGCCGGGCTGTAGGAGTGGCTTTTCCGAAGCATTCCCAAGCCTCATTCTAAGGCCCCGTCCACACGGAGACGGTGCCAGACCAGTATGTGGCGCTGTAATTCTGCCACAGAGATACACTAAAAACAGAGAAGAAGACTTGGACTATGCTCATAAACCTTGCGCGTGGTACACATGCGAACATGGAACAATACATTTATTAATCAGTGTTAATGTTAGTTAATAAAAAGACAATCGTTCAGTGTTTGTTCATGTTTTTGTTGCTGTTACGTGACGTAGAGGTGTCTGACTAGGGGGGAGATGTGAGCTGATGACGTCATCGTTTCAGAAAATATACGGATTAGCCGTACAGACGAAAACGCAAAGACGGCGTTTTCAAATTTATCCACCTTGGGACCCGGTTTAAAAAAATAGCAGTTTCACCTTATGGAAACGCCAGATCCGTGTGGACGAAACGCCTATCCGATAAAAAATGTGTGCTTATTCACAGAAACGCATCTCCATGTGGACGGGGCCTAAGTATATCAGCGATGCTGTGAGGTCGATTCAATGGAGATGCCGTAACACTTTGCTGGGAGATCTTTTTTTCTTTTGTTTAACTCTGTCAGTAACAGTCTCGATTTTTAAAACTGTAGTTAGTGGTAGAGTACATCATAGATTTGACAAGTATCTTGTCTGATGTATTTTATTTTAGATCCGTGTAAATGCCTACCATCTTTTTTTCTTTTGTTTTAACTTTTCACCCAGCGTGACAAACACCAACTTTTCTGGTTTGTATCGTTGCTTTACATTCGCTTCTTTTTCTTAAGTTTGAGGTAATGTACAAATGCTATAAAACTCTGTAACCTAGTTTTCTAACTGGTAACAAACCTTAAAAGTTTTTAAATTGTAATGCTACAAGCTCTCACATCTTTTCCACGTGTTGCTTAACGAAACGTTTCTGATAGTTTTGGCTTGTTTGGTTGTTTTAGATAAATAACCAGTAACCTAGTTTTCTTTTTATTTAATTTGTAACAACTTTAACACAATGTTTTACACTTTTCCAACTACAAAAATGATCATTACATTGTTTCCATTTCATCTGTGTTTATAACCTTTTTCTTGAAGTACACTGTGTATTTAATGAAAGCTTCCCTTATACCATTTTCACAATTTCACATTTTAATGTTTAAAAAAAAAGCACACTTCCCAATGCAAAAAAAAACTTTTCTCTCCCACCGAAATGCCTTCTCAGGTTCATAATTAGGGCACTGGGCTGTACAGGCAGGGAAGGGGAGGAGGGTGTCCAGACAGGTGTCCAGAACAGATGGCTTTTATTACCCTCATCAATAAAATTTTTGGAGACAAGCCGCACTATACTCTCTCTATTGTTCAATAAACGCAAATCACCCCAGTTCACCATTGATTAAACATAGTAAAACTATAGGATCAACTTGTGGCAGAAATGGTCTAATCTTTTCGAGTTGTTTTTAAATTTTTCACACAACTTATCGCAGCACTTCAAAGCTTTGAGTATTACCGAATTTGAAAGATATTTTTAACTTGAAGATATTTGTTCATCTTTCATAGGTTTCCCCCATGTATAAAACTAAAAGTTTCATAATGTAGGAAAGCTAACAATTATTTAAAAATACAAAAATATATTAAATTACCACTAGAAGATGGCTGCAGAGAAGTACTTATAGGCCATCTCCACTCCCTAATAAAAAAAAAAATATATATATATATATATATATATATATATATATATATATATATATATATATATATATATATATATATATTTAGACATTTTGAATGACCATACACTGTAAAAAATGTACTGTAGAATTTACAGGATTTTACTGGCAAAAAAGTTGCCAATAAAATCCTGTAAAAAAAGATGTTAATTGCTGTAAAATGGATTACAGGACATTACTGCAAAGCAAATAACAGTTAATTGCTGTATGTGAAATACAGTAGTTTGTAGTATTTTTTACAGTAACATTGAATTTTACAAGTAGTTTATTTTACAGCAATATTTTGTAAATTCTCTAAAGTACTGTATTTACCTGGCAAAAAAGTTGCCAATAAAGTCCTGTAAATATATTTTACAGCATTTTTTTGTAATTTTATTAAATTACAGTATTTAACTGGCAACAAAAGTTGCCAATAAAATCATGTAAACACCCCTAAATACAATATGATGTTGTAATAATTTAACAATGAAACTGCATTAAAGAATAATTTTAAAAGTAAACTATAAAATACTGATATAAATGCATTATCATGAGCTTAATATTAATATTATCTTAATATTTTTACAAATGAATGAAAACCAAGTCAATGATGATGCAAATAAGTATTTATTAAAACTGGCAGAAAGACATTGCATGGCTTTTACTGGTAAAATAAAATGTTCAGTCTTTCAACAGTTAAATCTTATCATAAAAATAGCATAGCATCACAAATAACTGTTTAAAAAAAGCCATATTCAGAGTAGAACATTAACTTTCTATAAAAATGAAGGTCAATCAACAGAATTTGTATAATTTTTTTAAACATTTAAACATTGTAAAAATATATGTTTTAAAGAAAAAGATTCAAATAAAATGCTGGAATCAACATTAAATCACAAATTCTGTTGTTTGAGCTTATGTTCTATCAAATTAAGAATAGTCCTGCAAAAGACAATGTAATAAATACATACTGAAAGTCCATCAACTTTCTGAGATGAGCACACACATTTTCTGAGACTTTTCCACTTGTTTTGCCTCTATGTGTCCGTCTTGTATCCAGTGAGTGTTGTGTTTCCATGAAAACATCTGCACATAAAAACAAGCATCAGGATAAAGTTATGTATCAAATGAAACTAGCTCAATAAAATAAATGTCAAAATGCCACTTAAACAATACAATCAGCATTTACCAGTACTTAAAAGGTTACTCCACCCCAAAATGAAAATCTTACCATTAATCACTTACCTCCATGTCGTTCCAAACCCGTAAAAGCTTTGTTCGTCTTCGGAACACAATTTAAGATATTCTGAATGGAACTGGGAAGATTGTGACTGTCCCATAGACTCTCCAGTAAATACCACTGTCAAGGCCCAGAAAAGTATGAAAGACATCATCAGAATAGTCCATCAGTGGTTCAATCGTTATGAAGCGACGACAATATTTTTTGTATGGAAAGAAACAATTAGTCTCCTCTGTGTCAGTGTAGTGCCATTTTGGGAAAGTATCTGTTGGACACACACTACATAGCCTGTTCTGTGTCAGCTGGGTCACATGGACACGCTTTCTAAGTTTATTTACGCTTTGGTTTGAACGAAAACAGCTATGTTGAATAAAGTTGTTCTTTTTGTATTCTGACAATCCTTTTCATACTTTTCTGGGCTTAGACATTGTTAATTGTTTGGCTGTCAGTGGGACAGACGCAAGCCTCCCGGTTCTCATCTGAAATATCTAAAATTGTGTACCGAAGATGAACATAGCTTTTACGGGTTTGGAACAACATTAACAGTTAACAGTGATGAATGACTACATTTCATTTTGAATAAGTAACCTTTTTCGCGAATGAAATTACTCAGAGATGTATAAAGTACTAGAGAACCATACTTGAGTAGTACAAGTGCTCTATCAAAAAAGTGACTTGAGTAGAAGTAGAAGTGCTCTTTAAGCACCACACTTAAGTAGAAGTACTAAAGTATTCAACATTTTTTGTACTTAAGTATTGCAAGTAGTCTATTTTAAAATTTACTACTCAAGTACTGAAAGTAAAAGTAGAAGTATTGTGTTATGTAGCTATTAAAGAAAATAGTCAAAAGTTTGAACATATTGTTTTTACTATTTCAAATGATTAACCTAAAGGACAGTCACAATTCCTTTGACTGTAACTTCTTGTAAACAAAAAAACGGTTACTAGGGTTAGTTCGCAAAATGAAAAATCATTTGCAAAATGATGTCATTGATAACTTACCCTCATGTTGTTTCAAACCCGTAAGACATCAGAGGGTCATTTAGAATTTTTTGAAGCATCGAAAATACATTTTGGTCAAAAAATAGCAAAAACTACGACTTTATTCAGCATTGTCTTCTCTTCCGTGTCTGTTGTAAGACAGTTAAAAACAAAGCAGTTTGTGATATCTGGTTCGCGAACGAATCATTCGATGTAACCGGATCTTTTTGAAACAGTTCACCAAATCGAACTGAATCGTTTTAAACAGTTCGCGTCTCCAATACGCATTAATCCACAGATGAATTAAGCTTAACTTGTTTAATGTGTCTGACACTCCCTCTGAGTTAAAACAAACCAATATCCCGGAGTAATTTATTGACTCAAACAGTACACTGACTGAACTGATGTGAAGAGAGAACTGAAGATGAACACCGAGCCGAGCCAGATAATGACTCGTTCACGAGTCAAGAACCGTTTCTGTCAGACGCGTCCGATTCGTGAACTGATGAGCTGATGATACTGCGCATGTGTGATTTAGCGTGAAGCAAACCGACACACAGAGCGTCTGGAACCGAACTGATTCTTTTGGTGATTGATTCTGAACTGATTCTTAATGTTATGAGCCAATGTGCAGTCAACGCCAATGACGCCATTGCATCGAGCGCAAAAGAATCGGTGAACTGTTTTCTTCAACTGGTTTACTGAATCGAACTGTCAGAAAGAACTAACGTTACTGGTCATCCGAAAACCGATGCAACCGGTTCTTGACTCGTGAACGAGTCATTATCTGGCTCGGCTCGGTGTTCATCTCTCTCTTCACAGCAGTTCAGTCAGCACGCGCAGTCTCGCTTGATTCGCTCAATGATGTGCCAGCTTCATCAAACCTGCCATCTACAGTTCTGGCAGTGGTTTGTAATGGAATGATTCGTAACATCATAATTGTAACGAGTAACGATGCAGCACATAAAAAAAATATCGGAGTAAAAGTATTAAACTCAGCGAAAATATGTACCGAAGTAAAAGTGGAAGTAGGAGAAACAAATAATACTCTAGTAAAGTACAGATACCGCCTTTTAGTACTTAAGTACAGTAGTGAAGTAGTTCTACTTCGTTACTATACATCTCTGAAATTACTTAAGTTAAACTTGTTACCTTTGAAACAATTAATGTGTGCAAAAGATGCCTGCTCCCGGGACGCACAATGTAGAGGTATGAATTCACAACCATCTGACCCTCAAATAGTCAAAAGCCACTGGGTAGACCTGAAATGAATAAATATAAGCAATAATGTAACCTACAATGCAGTATTTCAATATAAAATGTAATCTAAATTACAAGTTTATCAAATTATTTAAATAATTAATATATTACCTAATAAAATCAGCTTCAGAGTCTTGAAGCATCGAACATTTCTCCACATCAGCTGCTATTCTTTGCACCTACAAGACATAAAGAAAATAATCTTGTGATTTCTTTAAAGCATTATGTACTGTAAATGAGACCAAAATTAACACCCCAAAAGGCATATATGTTAGAATAAACAAACTATTATAAATTATATAATTTATAATTATAAATTGTAATATTACATTTTAGAACTGTACCACCAATCAAATTAAATAATTAACAGTGCAAAATTATATGAAATTTGAAAATAGAATTAGTAAATGTTGGAAAAATGCAATGCTACTTATAAACTAATCCGCCATTAGGTGGCAGTAAATAACTTAATGAGGGAATCAACTGAGTCATTCATTGAACCGATCCGTTCAAAAAGGTGAATCATTTAGCGAAAGTTTGGAGAGTTTTGATTTGAGAATCAGCAAAATAGTTTTGCTTTGGTCTTTGTTTGGAACTATATTCGTCGGTGAAATACAACAACAGTTAATATTGTGTCTAAAAAAGTAAGTAACTGGTTAACTAATTGTTTATTGAACTATGCTATGCTATGCTATGATAGCAATTCCCAGTTTACTGCACAGAAGTTACCAAGGCCACTAAATGTCAGGATAGGAGGCTATTGTGACATGAAGTCGCTTATAGATTAACTTAAATAAATATAAAAGGTTACATTTCTTAAGTATAATTAAGTGAACTTACCAGGAATTATGAATAAAGCCTCTTATCTTCAATCGTTCTCATTATCCAGTCGGCTGGGTTTCTGAATTTGAATGATGCGCGCGCAATCCCATAATGCCACACTACAGTAAGTTAGTGTAGGAAACACCTGCTTCTTGTAAATGAATTACAGTTGACGTGGAAATATACTGTTAACAACTGTAAAACATTATTTGACCCATAATGCATTGCGAATTACAGCTGCATCTTGTAAAATGTTTATACAGTAAAATTCTGTAAAATTTTGCTGTAGAAACTACAGCAATTTTTTACCGTGTAATAAAAGTACATTTTATCAGATGTAATATATTACATGTACTCTGATAAACGTCTCAGACATTTTTTAGAATGAATGTAAAACTGCTTCTATTTGACATCTTAGAGACGTCCTGCAGAAGTAAATGCAGACATCAAATAGATGTCTCTGAGATGTACATATGCGATTAGGGTGAGTGCTTTACTGTCAGGTGCTGGAGCCACCTTCCGTAGAACATAATGGACTAGTGCTGGTGTCCTCAAATATTAGTCTTGAGACTTGCAATGTTTTGCAAAATCAGAAAAGTCATATTACAATATTCTACAATATTCTAACAATATTGTTAGAAGAATGTTGTCTGTGGTATATTTTCACAGCAAAAAAAAATAAGAAATGCCACAAACATCACCACAATTATTTTAGAAAAACAGCAGCAAAATCAGTCATTTTAGGCCATAAAAATCAGAAAAAGTTCAACAAAATCCTGGAGGGACTGAATATTCTGTGTCAGCTGGGTCACATGGACACGCTTTCTATGTTTATTTACGCTTTGATTTGAACGAAAACAGCTATGATAACGACTTTGTTGAATAAAGTTGTTCTTTTTGTTTTCTTTGCATAAAAAAAATATTCTTGTAGCTTCATAACATAATGGAGTAGTGCTGGTGTCCTCAAATATTAGTCTCGAGACTTGCAATGTTTTGCAAAATCAGAAAAGTCATAATATTGTTAGAAGAATGTTGTCTGTGGTATATTTTCACAGCAAAACAATAAGAAATGCCACAAACATCACCACAATTATTTTAGAAAAACAGCAGCAAAATCAGTCATTTTAGGCCATAAAAATCAGAAAAAGTTAAACAAAATCTATATATTATTAAAATAAAAATAAAAATATATATATTATTATTTTTTGCATTTGCATTGGTATTTTACATAAAAGCAGGTTTCATGATTTTTAAACAAATAAAAAATAAAATTTTTACCATACAGTTTGGTCTGTAATTTGACAAAATCAATGGTAAACGAGAAAGGTAAGGGTACCTGTACAACATAATGACATCACTGGCATTTGAAAGATTTACACCACTTTAATACATAACTTGATTTTTCATGAGCTCATAATGAGTCTGATAAACACTATATAAACAAACTTGTCATCATCAGATGAGTAAGGGAGGGCGCAGAGTCTCTGTAATGCTTGTCTTTGGGTTCTTGCTGCTTTGCAGCATTAAAACAAAGGGGGAAACAAAGGTTAACTGTAGTATGATAGGGAAACCAGAGTACCCCTTGCTGTCCAAGGATGGAGACATAATCATCGGAGGAGCTTTTTCAATTCACAGCAAAATACATTTTGAAATGCCATCCTTTAGAGAAAAACCCCATCGCCTAATGTGCACCAGGTTTGTTAATTCTTTGCTTCTGTGTTATTAATTTTACAGTGTAAATATATATGACCTATGTTATAGATTTTATTTTGTAGGATTTTTATTACTATTCCCAATCAGTTGTTCATTTGTAACAAGACAAACCATATTACAAAATCTCTCTCCCCCCACCCCCCCTCTATCTCCCTCTCAGCCTTAATTTGAGAGAATTCCGTTTTGCTCAGACCATGATCTTTGCCATTGAAGAAATTAATAGCAAGCCAAGCTTACTGCCAAACATTTCGATTGGATACCAAATATTTGACAGCTGCGGTTCCACATTAGCCTCTATGAGATCATCAGTGGCTCTGATAAATGGTCAGGAGTTGACAGCAGAACACATATGCTCTGGAAAAACAGCAGTAAAAGCCATAATTGGAGAATCTGAGTCTTCCTCAACCATTGTACTGTCCAGAATAACAGGGCCCTTCAGAATTCCTGTGGTGAAATACATAGAATAAATAAACAAAATAAATATTACAAGATATTTAAAGATACAAATAAATATGTTTTCTTGTTATTTTCATCTTTTCTGTTTGACAGATAAGCCATTTTGCTACCTGTGCCTGCCTCAGCAACAGAAAGCAGTTTCCGTCTTTCTTCAGAACTATTCCCAGTGATTTCCACCAAAGCAGAGCTCTAGCACAACTAGTCAAACATTTTGGATGGACATGGATTGGAGCAGTGAGAAGTGACAATGACTATGGAAACAACGGCATGGCAACCTTTGTAGAGGTAGCAGAGAGAGAAGGAGTATGCATTGAATATTCAGAGGCCATGTCAAGGACCAATTCCAAAGAGAAGATTGCTAAGGTTGTTGAAGTAATAAAAAAGGGCACTGCTAAAGTTCTTGTGGCATTTTTGGCACAGGGTGAAATGGATGTGTTACTGGAGGAGATTATCAGACAGAATGTAACCGGGCTACAGTGGGTAGGCAGTGAATCCTGGATTACAGCAAGATACTTGGCAACTAGAATTGTTTCAAAAGTCCTTGGTGGTGCAGTTGGTTTTACAATTAGCAAGTCAAAAATTCCAGGCTTGAAGGAATTTCTCCTTAAGGTCAATCCATCTCAAAACCCTTCAAACGCTCTTTTGAGGGAATTTTGGGAGATGGCATTTGGATGCCGTATCTTTCCTACAATCAGCTCTAAAACTGAGTATGAGAAGTTTTGTAATGGGTCTGAGAATCTGAGTAATGTGAGTAATGAGTTTACAGATGTATCAGAGCTAAGGATTTCAAATAATGTATATAAGGCAATTTATGCTATAGCTAATGCTTTGCATAACACATTGGCTTGCAAAACTTCAAACATTGCACCTGAAACCATAACATGTGGAACAAAGGATTTAATAGTTTCCAGCCAAGTAAGTAAATCTTTCATTTATTTATTTATTTATTTATTTATTATTATTATTATTATTATTATTATTATTTAATATCTAACACATTTTAACAGTGTTTTGAAATGGTCACAGGTAATGCATTCCCTTCAAAATGTTAATTTCACAATGGCCTCGGGTGAGATGATTTACTTTGACAAAAATGGAGACACTATGGCAAGATATGAACTAATAAACTGGCAGAAAAATGGAGCAGGGGAAACAACTTTTG